>NW_017385911.1:0-1025 GCF_001602025.1 Plasmodium gaboni | reverse complement strand
GTACTTTAAATACACCTATTTATATGTTTTTTTAAGTATAATAAAGTCAAGGATGTACTTTAAATATACCTAATTTATATTTTAATTTAAGATACAATAAAGAGGGTAAGTACTTTAAATACACCTATTTATATGATAATTTAAGATATAATAAAATGAAGGAGGTAATTTATGTATATGTCTCTGTATATGTTATATTAAGATATAATAAAATGAAGGAGGTACTTTATATATAACTCTCTTTATATGTTCTAGTAAGAAGGAATAAAGAGGATAAGTATTTTAAATATACATAATTTATGTGTACATTTAATATATAATAAAGTCAAGGAGGTACTTTAAATATACGTAATTTATATTTTAATTTAAGATACAATAAAGAGGGTTAAGTACTTTATATATACCTAATTTATATGTTATATTAAGATACAATAAAGAAGGTTTTAAGTACTTTATATATACCTAATTTATATTTTAATTTAAGATACAATAAAGAAGGTTTTAAGTACTTTATATATAACTAATTTATATGTTTCTTTAAGATACAATAAAGAAGGTTAAGTACTTTAAATACACCTATTTATATGATAATTTAAGATACAATAAAGAGGGAAAGTACTTTAAATATACCTAATTTATATTTTAATTTAAGATACAATAAAGAGGGTTAAATACTTTAAATATACCTAATTTATATTTTAATTTAAGATACAATAAAGAGGGAAAGTACTTTAAATACACCTATTTATATGATAATTTAAGATACAATAAAGAGGGTTAAGTAATTTAAATATACCTAATTTATATGTTTCTTTAAGGAATATTAAAGAAGGAGGTATCAATGATCTTTTTTTATAGGTTCTTTTAAAGAACTTAAAGGAAGTAAGGTACATAAAATCTTTTAACATTACTACAATAGAATAAATAAATTTGAAATATAGTACTATATAAAAATTTTATATGTGTACATATAATGGATTTCCCCAAATTATCTTTATATATATAATAATAAATATTTCTAAAAA
>NW_017385909.1:0-1584 GCF_001602025.1 Plasmodium gaboni | reverse complement strand
TGAAAATATATTATTTTAATGCTTAATAATAATTAATATATAAACCATTTATATTATATACGTATATGTGATATGATATTAAGATTAAAATATATTATATATATATATATATATTATATGAACTTAAAATATTTCACATATTAAAGTAAGAAAATTATTATTTTCCCTTAATATTATATTTCCCATAAAAAATATAAATAATGTTAACCAAATATACAGGTATATAATTATATTAATTAAAAAATTTCATTCATATTATTATTTTTTATATTTATTTATTTTCATAAACTTATAATTCTTTATATATATATATATGTTTTGTCCATAATATATCTATAAATATTTGGAATAATTAATTTATAACCTATAAGAATAATTCCTTAAAGTTCTTTTTGTAAGTTTATGAGAATACAAATAAGAATAATATATAAAGTAGGCATTACCATATTTTAAGAATATGTGTGTATTCTAAAAAAAGAAAAGTAAAAAATACAAAATACATGATATTCTTATATCTAAAATATAAAATAATATGCAATACATAATTTAAAAATATATATATATATATATATATATATATATATATATTTTAGAATAATAATATAATACTACATTTAATCTATATATAAATAAATTTATATTAAGTTGAGAAGAGAATAATACAAAATAAAACTGAATTTTATATATACAATAATTTGAGCATAAGAATTATATAACGATTAATATTTATATCGAGGGTAATGTAATTTAATACATCATGGAAATATATAATATTATATTTTCATCTAAGTTCTTGATGTAATTAAATATAATATTGATTGAAAATGTGAAATAACAATATTATTATTATATTCATATTAAACAGAAAGAAATATAAAAAAAAATAAAAAGATAAAAAAAAATAAAAAAATAAATAATAATAGAGGAATAATGCTTTCCCTAATTTTTCTATACTAAAAGTAAAATTTATATAAATATATATATATATATATATATATAAGTATTATATATTATATATACATAAGCGAAATAAGAAACAAGAGGAATAAACTCGTAATTTTATTTTTCAATAATAGCAAAAAAATTAGAATAAAGTAAAATAACAATATATATTATATTATGTAATGAAAACAAATTGAATATTAATAATAAAATTACTAGAACTATCTTTGAAAATATTTATATATTCTATTATATATATATAATTTGTGATACTCATTTATTTCTATTATAAATAATAGATAAAAAAGCAATATGATTATTTTATTTTTATTTATAAAATATATAATATATTTTTAAATAAAATATTGTAAATATCCTATTCATATTTTGAGTAAACATTTCGTTAAAATTTTGATTACTTTTTTTTTTTTTTTTTTTTTTTTTAAAATAAAATATTTTCTATTCATTTTAATATTATACAATTGCAATATTATATAAATACATTTCTAAAGGATAATTTATTTATATATAAAATTCATTTTACTAACTATAAAATCTTATATTAATATAAATATTAATGATGAAATTTTTTAATAATTTTACATGCTTTTTATCCGAGGCCATATGTTCTCAGGAAAAAAA
>NW_017385908.1:0-1132 GCF_001602025.1 Plasmodium gaboni | reverse complement strand
TTTGAATTATATTCCTTTATAATTATTGCACATGAAAATATATATAGCTAGGCCTATGTCTTAAATGCAAGAGTCGTATACTTAGGGTGGCTTAGCACAGCGGTCGGCATATGAAAATTGGCAAATATAGAAGGATGAATTTATTCATATATAATTTATTAGATCATAGATTTTATTTTTTTAATAATTTCTTGTTCTGTATTTTATATATGAAATTCATTCTTTTTGTTTGTATCAATAGTAATTCTATTAAAATTTAGGGAATTACCCGAAACTGTATTACTATCACTGAATGTAGGAGGGATATATCTTATAAGTTTTAGAGATGTAATTTATATTATATTCTTTAATTCCTTATTTGACCGTTCTTAATTTTTATAACAGCGTACCTATAATAGCCGCTTGAGGTCTCCTAGGTTAACAGCCTCTAGTTTATATAGATTATATAATAGCAAAGGAAGTCGTTCCATAAGCACTCAGATAATATATATATATATATATATATATATATATATATATATATATGTATATATATATGTATATATGTATATATAATATTTGGATGTCCGGAATTTAGGGAAATAAATTTATATTGAGTTATATTATAGGAGTAAAAGTAAATTATAGAGAAGAGGCGAAAAATTAAAGAAAGAACGAGATTAGAGTGATTCTTCGGCATATTATGTAAAATTATATAGGTGTGCACATGTATAAACTAGACGAAAGATAGTTTCTGCGTGTATGTATATATATGTATACGTATGAGACGTTTAGTAGGAGTGTAAAAGTTATTATGTGTGCATGCCTGTATTCTGCTTTATACGTATGTTTAAAGGCTTTCTCTTTTTTTTAAGTATTTCTTTAATTTTTATTTCCCCCCTCTTTTCAATTTTCAATATGTATATATGTATATATGTATATATATATATATATATGTATATATGTATATATGTATTGTTAATATATACATACTGTTTACTTAATATAAACTCAGTATAGTATACGGATAATGTTTGAGGGTTAAATGGTTTCTAGTCACTGTGAATGAAATAAAAGATCATATAATATTTATATTATATTGGCCTTATTCTATGTATGCAAATATATATATTATATATATGTATGTTCTATA
>NW_017385906.1:0-699 GCF_001602025.1 Plasmodium gaboni | reverse complement strand
AGACAAAAATTGGTAATAATAACATCAAGATTAGTAATGATAAAATAAAAATTAGTAATCATAATATCAAAATTAGTAAAGATAAGAATTAAATTAGTAATGTTAGGACCAATATTGGTAACTTCAGGATTAAAATTAGTGGAAATATGATCAAACTAAGTAATAATAATACCTAAATTGATTAAGATAAGAACTAAATTAGTAAGGATAAGAATTAAAATTAGTAAAGGTAAGAGCAAAATTAGTAATCATAACATCAATAATAGTAACGATACGTCCCAAATTAGTAAATGTATGACCCCAATCAGTAACTATAAAACCACAAATAGTGAATTTATCATCAAAATTAGTAACGATAAGTCCCACATTAGTAAATCCATTACCCCAATTAGTAATGATAAAACCACAAATAGTGAATTTATCATCAAAATTAGTAAATCTATGACCCCAATCAGTAACTATAAAACCACAAATAGTGAATTTATCATGAAAATTAATAATGAAAAAATAAAATTAGTGAACTTATGATACATATTAGTAAATATAATACCTAAATTGATTAATAAAAGACCAATATTAGTAACTTCAGGATTAAAAGAAGTAAAAATATGAACTAAAATAGTAAGGATAAGAGAACAATTAGTAAAAATAAAATAAAATTAGTAATGATACGTCCGAAATTAGTAATGATAATACCTA
>NW_017385904.1:0-1009 GCF_001602025.1 Plasmodium gaboni | reverse complement strand
TTTTAGTACATTTTTATGTGAAATTGCAATTAGTAGTATTGAGGAAAAAGAAAAAAAAAAAAGAAGGGAAATCCAAATAAAATATATATTAGTAGTATTCAACAGGAAGTCGGTATGTTCAATAAATAAATTCTTTTTGAGGTTTAACGTATGCTTTTAAAATATATATATTTATATATATATATAAAGATTTATTTGCGAATATAAATATTATTTACCTGCGAATATTGATAGCATGTTATTATTTGTTATTTTTCCAGAGAATTATTATATAATTAATTATTTGGAAAAATAGCCAATACTATTATGTTAATATAACAGTTAGTAGGAGTGTAACATAATATATATTAGTAGTAGTAAAGAATATTCGGTAATGATGGTATAATTTCTTATAGCTTGTAATATATGTACAGCTTAAGAATAAAAGAGTAAAAGTATTTATGATACCTTTTCTGTTTTGATAAGGATCATATAATATATTATTATCCACTATTATATATTATCAAATATAAGTAGTAGGATATCTCTTATCACCTAATTTAAAATCGTTTATGACATTGAACATAGCATTAGAAAAAAAAAATCCTTTTTTTTTTTTTTCTTTTGCAACATATATACTAATATGGCATGGTATATATAAAAGTCATGTGGTTGGTTAACTAAAGGGATATAGAATATATATAGGAGTATAATAATAGTGAGATTATTTATACATATATATGTGTGTGTGGATGGTACTCTGGCGGAATTGATTGGTATTAAATAATCATGAAAAAGACTACATATATATAATATCATTGCAAAAAGTCAGTGATATTATATATAGAAGGAACCTCATATATGTATTCATTAAAGATGCATATATGAGGTGGGGAAATACAAGCGAATGTTGTACAAACAGAGGGGTACAGTAACATGGCTACAGGACTTGTTTACGGGATTTTCCTACAGGATTTACCTAATGGATTTCCCTACAGGACTTGCCTAAAGGATTTACCTAATGGATTTT
>NW_017385903.1:0-953 GCF_001602025.1 Plasmodium gaboni | reverse complement strand
ACAGGATTTACCTAATGGACTTGCCTACAGGACTTGCCTAATGGACATGCCTAAAGGATTTACCTAATGGATTTTCCTACAGGACTTGTTTACAGGATTTGCCTAATGGACATGCCTAAAGGACTTGTTTACAGGATTTACCTAATGGATTTTCTTAAAGGACCTTCCTAAAGGATATGCCTATATATATATGGCTAAGGAGAACGGTTTCTACCGAAGGGCTACAGAAAAAGATTATAATAAATAAAAAAGTGCAAATCTTTTTCAGAAACGGCACAGGCGCAGCCAATATGCACTAGGAAACAAAGGAAAAGGTACAAATAAAATGTGCAAAACTGATACAGAAACGGCACAGGAGCAGCCAAATAATGCACATAGGAAAACACAATAAAAGATTCAGAAATTTTAAAGTACGTTTTTAATATCAGTTGGTACTTTAGAAAACTGTCTTTCTATGGGTAAGGAATAAATTGTATTTTAATTATATGCAATTTATTTGTGTTTTCTTCTTATATGGTAACATATAATGTTTGAATTAAATGTGTTTGTTTGTTTATTTTTACATTTGCATACAAAAAGGCATGAAATGCGCCTTTTTTTTATTATTTTGTGTTTCGTTTTAATTGCTTGAATTTGTTACATAAAAATCATATATATAATATGGCATATTTTATTATTAAGTAGAATATGCCATAATATAACTAAGTTTTTTTTTTTTTTAGCTCTCATTTCTTTTATATTTAGGTGTTGAGTATTTTTTATCGTTTTAAAGGATAACTTTTTTTATCCTAATTAAAGTTAATTCTTATGACGTTTTACTTTACAGGTCGTGAATAAGATACTTTTTGTTATAAGAAGAAAGGATCCTTCTTTTATAATACACATGTAAGAAGATAATGTAGGTAAAAGCATTTTATAATTATTATTATAATAATGAAACAAAAATAAAAAAA
>NW_017385902.1:0-1836 GCF_001602025.1 Plasmodium gaboni | reverse complement strand
AAGGTTCAAATATAAAATGCCTGATTAAAATATACCATGCAAAAAAAAAAAAAAAAAAAAAAGGGTTATTAAAAACAAGTGTATATTATATATATATATATATATTTATTTATTTAGCTTTTTTGTATATATAAATAATTATTAAAAAAAAAAAAATTAAAATATTTATGAGGATTTATTTCTAAATATTTCTTTTCATTTAAACACCTAAAAAAATTTATAGGTTGAAAAAAAAATTTATATTCCAACATATATAAATATATATATTTTTGAAATAATATAAATTAGTATCTTTATAGATTTAATTTAATTTAATTCAATTTTTTTTTTTTTTTTTCTAATTATTAATATTTTATAAATTATTAAATATGTCTAAATTGAAATAAAAAAAAAAAAAAATATTTTTATCTGTACTTTTTTTATTTTATTGTTGTACTAACATATATATGAAAATACATATTATGGTTTAAAAAAAAAAAAAAAAAATGAAAATATAATTATAGTTCTCCTATTATTATATTTATGTTCTTCAAAATATACAAATATTATAAAAAAAGTTGTGTTCTAATTTTTTTTTTTTGTTAAAAATATATATATATATATATATATATATATATATTATGTTGTATTTTTTTTTTTTTTTTTTTTTTTGTATACCCCCTGAATATTTCTTTACACTTTTAAAATAAAGTGTGAGAATGCAATACAAATTTTTTATATTTATTTAGTTAAATAATTATAGATCTTTTAAATGTAGGCATAAGTATAATATGAGACCATAAAATTGTGTAAACTTTTATATAATTCAATAAATATATATTTTTAAAATAAAATTTTAGTTTAATATTAAGGGAAAAAAAAAAAAAAACAACATAATATATATATATATATATATATATATATATAGATGAATGTTTATTTATTATTATTTTTTTAATTATTTAAGTGCAAAAAAAAAAAAAAAAAAAATGGGAATTCTCAAAATTTACAAGTGTAAATAATATATATAAGGTGTACGTAAAAAAAATGGACGTCTTTTTTTTTTTTTTCTTTTTTTGAGTACATAAATGGTTACATGAAAATTATCTAAGGGATATTAAATAAAATAAAATAAAATGAAGGTCAACTTTAAACTTTTACTTGTAGTAATATATATATATATATATATATATATATATATATGTATGTATGTATTTATTTATATATTTGTATATAATCTAATAGTTAGGAATATTATATAGTAATAATATATTATGGAATATTAGGATAATATAAACTATTTATTATAAAAATAATAATAGATTTAGGAATTTCTAATTTAATTTAATTTAATCTAATTTTTTTTTTTTTTTTAAAAATAAATATTATCTATATATATTTATATATATTTATTTATATAATAATATGTTGTTATAAAATCAAAGTAATATAAATTAAGAATACCATTTAAAATTTTATATATGCTTTTCTAAAAGGATTGGAAAATTAATTTTATGCTTTTTTTTTGTTAAATATATATTTTTTTAAAATTATATTAAAAAAAAAATAGATTAATAAAATATTATTAAATAAATATATATTATAAATAATAATAAATATTTTTAAAATATATATATAAATAATTATTTATTATTATTTAATTTTTTTTATTTTTATTTTATTTTATTTTTTTTGTTTGGGTGGTAGTTGTATTGAAGTATACCAAAATTAAAATGTAGAGATTATTGATATAAATATATATAAGTATATAGGAAAAAAAAAAAAAAAAAAAAAAAATTATAATTTTACTACATTTATATATTTTCCATCACAATATGTATATTTTACATTTTTTTT
>NW_017385901.1:0-318 GCF_001602025.1 Plasmodium gaboni | reverse complement strand
TTTTTTGTGATAGTCCTAATTGTGCTAATATATCTCTAAACCTATAAAGTTCATAATAAATATATAAAAATATATTTTTATAATATATTATATATGTGTAAAATGTAATTAAGTTTTTTTTTTTTTTTTTCATTAAGCCTCTCAACACATATATATAATAAGAACAAGTAAAATTTCAATGATATTTTTATTCTCGAATTACACTTACCAATTTATAATAAACATTTTTTTTTACTAATATTTTATTTATATATATATATATATCAACTTTCTTTACTTTTTTCAAAGTAATATAATGTTTATATGTAAATAATAAAT
>NW_017385900.1:0-357 GCF_001602025.1 Plasmodium gaboni | reverse complement strand
ATAAAAAAAAAACGCCAAGACTGTTGGAATGAACATCAGTCACAGGTATGGAAAGCAATGAATTGTAACAAAGACAACAAATGTGATGACAACAAAACACATAGTGAAAATATCCCACAATTTTTACGTTGGTACGAAGAATGGTACGAAGACTTTTGCGAGGATCGAGAAGAACGTTTGAAAAAAATAAAAATAGCTTGTAGTGGGAAAGATCGTAATGAGAATTGTCAAACAAGTGACACAGGATGTCAAGATGCGTGCACGCAATACAGTAAATGGCTCGCACCTAAGAAATTGGAATGGAAAAACCAAAAAAACAAATATTTAAGAGATTACAAAGATGCAGAATTAAATACA
>NW_017385897.1:0-2353 GCF_001602025.1 Plasmodium gaboni | reverse complement strand
GTATTGTGTAAAAATGTTTCTTGAAAAGTTATTTTTAAAGAAAGATATAAATGATAATGTGCATATTATATATGATATATATACCTATTAATATTATATATATTTATTAGTTTTTTTATTTTTTTTTATTTTTTAACACTATTGAGAAAAAATCATATAATATATATATATTATATATATTTATAATTTTTTCTTAATATAAACTTATGTGTAATTCAATATATATATATATATATATATGGTTTATTATAGTATCATATTAAAAAAAATTATATATATAAATAAATATATTAAATATTTTATTAATTATAATAATTTTATTTATAAAATATAAGATGAAGAGAAATGAATATGAAAAAAGGTCATGATAATTTTAATATTCTCTTTTCTCTTTTATTTAATTTTTTTTTTTTTTATCCTATCATCTTGAATAAAATAATGAGTGATATATGCCTAGGTGTTTAATTTTTAATATGTGCACATATATAAATATATATTTTATTTTTCGAATTTTTATATTGAATTATATAAGAATTATCAAAATATATATAAGATAATATATTATATATATATATATATATTTATGTGTTATTTATAATTAAAAAAAAGTTCTTTTTATTTTTTTTTTTTTTGATTGTTTGTTTTTTAAGAAAGATTATATATATTTAAGCTATATATTATATATATTCTATTAGTTTTTAATATGAGATGCATATAAAAATATGTTTATATATTTATAATATTATATATTTTAATCTCAATCATTCTTAAAAGCACCTTCTTTAGATGTGATATATTATTAAAAATGAATAGAAAATTAAATATAAAAGTTATTAATTTCTTATAAATTTTGTCTTATAAAATATTTTACTATATATAACCATTTCAAATTATTTAATTTTTTTTTTTTTTTTATTATTTGGCTCTCACAATAATTTTTGTGTATATAAAAAGTGGAATTCATATTTCAAGTATATATATATATATATATATATATATAGAAATATATACATATTTGTAATGGCTAGTAAAAACCATAACTATTTGATATATATATATATATATATAAATGTATGTGTAAAATATAAAGAATTCCTTTTCATATATTTTTCAGCTATATAGAACATAATGATCTGAGCTTTAAGAAGTAATAATAATAACAATAAAATAAAACAAAACTTCAAGACAAAAAAGAATACATATATTATATAAATAAGGTTTTCCTTAAAAAAATATATCTCTTTATATTTTATGTGTAAAAAGAAAATATATATATATATATATATATATATAATATTTCTCTTTGATTACTAAAAAGAATATTAAGTTCATAATATATTATTATTCAAATTATAATGATTAATTTATTATAATTAGCAACCTTAACATGATAAATATAAATTCATTATATGATAATAATAAGGACAATATATATTTCACTTACAATAAATTAATGTTTGATATCTTTTTATGAAGACCATAATAAATATCTATCTTGATATTTTTTTTTTTTTTTTTTTCATCATTATAGCTAGCTAAAATTTGGACAATTTTGTTAATTTCTTTTTAGCTATTTTGTATATATTATAAATGATATTTCTTAAATAGGCAAAGGTATATTTTTAACTTAATATGGATATATATTGAAATATATTGATTTAAAAATATAATAAATAAATAAATAAATAAATATATATATATATATATATATATATATATAATTTTTATTAAAGTATTTTTTTAATATATTATAACAATATCGTTTCTTACTTAATGTTTATATATATTTTTTATTATATATATATATATTTAATGGAGAATAATTAGCGTTATATATAGAATAAGAAATAATCCTAAAAATAAATATATTCTCTGATATAATATATAAACAATATAACATATTTATGCGTATGACGAAACCTATATTTCCATAAAATAAAAATAAATAAAATAATAATAATTTATTGTAATTTTTTTTTTTTTAAATATGATTAATATATATATATGTATATATTGTATGTGCAAATAGTAACATCTTCAAAATAATAGAAATAAGATTCAATCAATTTTGAAAAGTATTAAATTATCTGTTATAATTTCATTATATATATAATAAAATATTTTGTAATTTATTTTTTATTCACAACTATTGAATATATATATATATATATATATATATATTTTATTACTAATGGTTATGGTGTAAGACGTTCAAAATATATGAAAACAATTATATATATGTGTATATATTATATAAATTTTTATATTTTTTTCCATATAATTTACAAATGCATATATTATTATATATATGTATTAGGAAAAAAATAAAATTATATTTTTGAATTATCCCAAA
>NW_017385896.1:0-2384 GCF_001602025.1 Plasmodium gaboni | reverse complement strand
AAAAAGGAATGTAAAAAAAACAAGAATTTACAGAAGACACTTTTGTTATTGATTATTCGGGGTTAAATAATTTAATACAAAATATATCATTTGAAAAATACACCATAAAAATTAGAGATTCGATTTTTAAAGGATATGCAAAAATGTATTCAGAACTATATTATAAGAAAATGGGCAAAATATATACATATATATATATATATATATATATATATATATTTAAGCTTATTAATTCGTATACCTTCAAAATACATAGATAAATTATTAAATATAATAATTCAACATTATTTATCAATACCAATACACTTAATCATATTATTTTTAATAAGCTCTTCAACAACTTGTATTGTTGCTCCTTATATATCTATGGCATATAGTAGTATTGCTTTAGATTATGCCCTGGTATTTTTTTTTTGCACTATTATTATATTTGAAAGCTTCTGAAAGTCATTAAAATTAATAATTATTTTTATATATAATAATATTAATTATACTATGATATTATTTTATTTTTTTTATTTATTTTAATTAAATATTATTATTTTATTTTTATTTTTTTAATATATTCTTCATTTTATTTTTTTAAATTATTTCTTAAAAATAAATTTTACATAATATTCATATTCCATTATAATATTAAAAAAAAAAAAATAATAAAAACTTATACACATTAGGTTCGTATATTTCAATATTACTATAACACATTACCCTAACAAAAATATATTTATCTCATATAGATCGTTCATTTTTTATTAACAATAAATAAAGATATAAAAATATTCCTTATTAATTATTATTATAAAATATAAAATACTAATATTGTTAAAAGTTATATTATAATTATTTTTAACTATTCAAAAATAAATAATATATGTTACATATATAATAAAATGATACTACTTTTTTTTTGACGTATCCTACTCTGGACAGATAATAATATATATATATATATATATGATAAAAAAATGTTCGTATTTATTTTAGTATTAGTATTTATAAATAATTTCTTTATTTTTAAAATTTCTTATTATAATGTCTCGGCCAATGTATATAACATTTATATTATAATATTAAGAATTAATTTTATAAATTGGGATTTTTATTAAACGAAAAGATCTAAATATTAATAAATAATACATATATATATATATATATATATATATATATATATATTTGTTGTTATATATTTATTTATATAATATCAATACTATTCATTACCAGTTGAAATAATAAAAAAAAAATAAAATAAATTAGAAAAATAAATATTCTTGTAATATTAATATAATATTGATCTTTTTTTTTTCAAATGGTTATTTAAACGTTTTATATATAAAGGAAAAAAGAATATTTGTATGATCATTCAGTTTAATTGAAAATGTCTTTATATTATTATATTAGCCCTTCTTTTATATATTTTTTTGATGATTTTTATTTAACAAAATAATATAAAAAATATATAATAATATAAAATATCAAAAAGTAACATTGTATATATTTTTTATTTTATTAGTTTATTTGTTATTATTTAATAAAATAGAACATTCTATTTTATTTAGAATATATAATAAATATGATAATATAAATATAGGCATAATATATATATTAGATTCAAAAAAAAAAAAAAAAAAAATATATAAATAAAAAAATATAAATATAAAAAAAAAAAAAAAAAATTATATATTTTTTTTTAATATTTTATACATAATTATATATTTATATTTTGTATGTAATAATAATTTAATCTAATACTCTTGATCTAACTATATTTAATATTCATATATATACTACAGATATAATATTACAACAGAACCGTTTTATATATTATAATTTTTTTTTTTTTTTTTTCTGTTCTATATCAATGTATGTAACTAAATATTTATTTTTTCAAAATACTAATAAAGATAAAATAAAAAAAAAAATAATAATAATAATAATAATAATAATAATAATAATAAATAACATTAATATATAAAAGTATATCATATATTTATATATATAATTATATTTTTGAATATTAAATTTTTATATTAATGATAATTATTTTAAATAAATACTACAAGTTTTATATGTAAATTAAATTTTAAAATATTCGAACGTAATAAATATAATATTCTATATTTAGTTAAATATCAAAAATTTATATTATATATTATATACATATTTTCTTTTTCTTTTTTTTTTTTTTTTTTTTTTGGACATTATATATAAATATGGAATTCTATATTAAAAATATATTATATATTACAAAATATTATAATTTTAAAATAATAAACAACTTTTTTTATGGTGTTATTTACTTATTTCAAATATATATAAGGTATATCCTTTGTTCTAATAAAATTTAATAATTATTATATTTTCATTCTCATTTTTTTTTTTTTTTT
>NW_017385895.1:0-358 GCF_001602025.1 Plasmodium gaboni | reverse complement strand
TATATTTCTTTATTTTAATTTATAGTTTTATCTAATTATGAATTAATTATTGTAATTGTACATTTAATATATACCAATAAATATAAACATATTAATTTTTTTTTTTTTTTTTTTTTTTTTTAAAGATTCAAATAGTATAGTATTTTTTATAAAAGGAAAATGTGTTCTTCGACGAATTATAAATTAAGGCATACATTTATAAATAGCTACACAAATTTTAGGAAATATATATATATATATATATATATATATATATATATTATATATATTGTACATATTAGAAAAAAAAAACAATAAAATAAATTGACCACGTACCTATCGGTATTACATTATTTATTTGGGATAGTATATATTCATA
>NW_017385894.1:0-371 GCF_001602025.1 Plasmodium gaboni | reverse complement strand
TTTTTGGCAGATTTGCATGAACGTGTAACGTCGTCATACATTTCTTTTAGTACAGAAATGTTGTGCCATTAAGTACACCAACATATAAAACTGCGTAACATCATCATTATGTTTTGGACATTTAGTATCTGTTTTGTCGCATGTAATGGCACACCATAATATTCCAAATTATATGTTTATTTTCTTTTGGTCCGACCATTTATCACGATTAAGAACATCATTTCGTGATTTGTCTTTGTTTATTTTCGTGTCAAAAATATCTTTAATTTTATCTGATGATATATCGTCAACTTTAACTATATTTTCTATATTTGCAAAAGTATATTTTATAGATTCGATGGTTTTGTTTTGATTATTACGATATATATCCC
>NW_017385893.1:0-857 GCF_001602025.1 Plasmodium gaboni | reverse complement strand
TATATATATATATAGATTTTTTTTTATATAATGTGTTCCTAATTTTATATTTTTTTTTTTTTAATATAAATTTTGTATTTCTATATAAATATATATATTTTTTTTTCTATATTGTGTTCCTAATTTTATATTTTTTTTTTTTCTGAATATAAATTTTGTATTTCTATATATATATATATATTTTTTTTTTCTATGTAGGTACATTATAATTATATTTTAATTTTTTTTTTTCAACATTTATATTTTAAAACTTAATTTCCTGTATTAAATATTTTTATTTGTTCGTACTTCAGGTGTTCAATTTTGATATAAAAAACTTACCAAATTATATTTCATATTTTCAATATATTAAAAATTTCATATAATTACCACATTTAATATTTATATTTCAAAAAGTGGTACTTATATATATACTCTACGTGATACTTATATATATTTCATACCACTATGTGGAACGAAAACATCATAATTGGTTAAAATATGAATTAAATTTGTTACGATAAGACCAAAATTAGTGAATCTATGATAAACATTAGTGGGTTCATGATCAAAATTAATAAAAATAATACCTAAATTGATTGATATAACAATTAAATTGGTTAAAATAAGATTAAAATTAGTAACTTCACGATTAAAATTAGTAAAGACAAGAGCAAAATTATTAAAGATAATAGGTAAATTGGTGAAAATAAAATAAAAATTACTAAAACTAAGTCCGAAATTAGTAATCATAATATCAAAATTAGTAAAGATTAGACCAAGATTAGTGAATGTATGATGCAAATTAGTAAGGATAATACCTAAATTGATTAAGATATGAGCAAAATTGGTTATCATAAGAATTAAATTTGTCAATT
>NW_017385892.1:0-596 GCF_001602025.1 Plasmodium gaboni | reverse complement strand
ATACCTAAATTGATTAAGATAAGAATTAAATTGGTTAAGATAAGATGAAAATTAGTAACGATAAGACTAAAATAAGTGAAACTATGATCGAACTAAGTAATGATAAAATAAAATTTAGTAATGATAAGATCAAAATTAGTAACGTTAAGAACTAAATTAGTAAAGATAAGAATTAAATTGGTTAAGATAATATTAAAATTAGTAAAGTTTAGACGAAACTTAGTAACGTTAAGATCAAAATTAGTAAACCTATGATCAAAATTGGTAACTATAAATTAAAATGAGAGATATAATCATCAAAATAAGTGAGTTTATGAACTCAATTAGGAAATATAAGACCAAACTTAGTGACGATAAAACCGAAATTTGTGCATATAGTATCAAAATTAGTAAAGATAAAACCCAATTTAGTGAAACTATGAACAAAATTAGTAACGATAACACCTAAATTGTTTAAGATAAGAATTAAATTGGTTAGGATAAAATAAAAATTAGTAATCATAATATCAAAATTAGTAACGTTAAGAACTAATTTATTGAAAATATGATAACAATTAATAAAGATAATACCTAAATTGATTAATAAAAGACCAAAA
>NW_017385890.1:0-1103 GCF_001602025.1 Plasmodium gaboni | reverse complement strand
GATGCACACTATTAATATCTGCATAAAACCTTTCAAAAAGTTTCTCCTTCCCTTCCCCTTCCATTCAAAAAAAAAAATAAATAAATAAATAAAAACATACACACATATATAATATATATATATATATATATATTTATATTTATATTTATATCTATTTATTTTTTAAAATTCTGAATAAATTATATTGCAGCCAATTGTATCGTTGTGTTGATTAAAATGAAGATACTAAATTGACTATCAAAATATAGAAAATAAAAAAAATATATTTCTTTATAATTTACAAAGAAATAATGAAACTGTTACATATATTATATATATATATTATATATCATATAATTTTTTTTTTTTTTTTTTTTTTTTTTTTTTTTTTTTTTTTATATATACAAAGAATACCATTTATGGAGAACTTATATATAAACACATATGGACATATAAACATGCAAAAAAAAATATATCTTTTTATGCATGATGTTTAATCGATCATTATTGTTGAAAGGAATATTATATATAGAATTTAATTCAAATAAAATATATTCATATAATCCTTTAATAACATAACACCTTAAGAAATATTTTATATCCATTTTGGTTTTTTTTTCACCCCTTTAAGGTGCATACAATATACTTATCAAAAAAAAAAAAAAAAAAGAATACACATTCGTAGATAATTATATTATCGAGACACATATAATATATATATATATATATATATATATATGTGAATAATTTTATGGTTAAACCTTAAAAAATATGAACAAACACACAACACCTATTTTTATAATTATAAAAAAAAAAAAGAAAAAAATTTTTTTTTAAAATTTTTTGTAGTTTCAATTTGATAGTTAATTTTAAAAAAATAAAATAATAAATTCATATGTTCTATGTAAAAATGGGAAATATTAAATACAAAATCGATATAAAATTAAGGCGTATATAATTAACATAAAAATATATGTGTTTATATGAACATATATATAAATAAATATATAAATAAATATATATATATATATATATATATATATATATATATATATATATTTATTTATTTATTTATTATTTGGAAGGTGGGAATTTATATTAATATTTTTATAAATGGAAAAACA
>NW_017385889.1:0-2128 GCF_001602025.1 Plasmodium gaboni | reverse complement strand
AATCCATATAAATCTAAAAAATCCATCAGGTCCACCAGATTGTTGTCCTATAATATCTGGTAATCCATCATTATTAATATCACATATTAATGGATGTATATTTGTATAATATATATTATCTTTTTCATTATATTACATATTATTTTTTATTTTTAATTTTTATCAGCCCAAACGAACCACCAAACGAAGAGTTTTAAAAATAACAATATATAAATATATATATATATATTTATGTGATGTCAGAATTTATTTTGTAATTCTCAAATGATTTTATAAAATTAAAATTCTTTTTTTTTTTTTATTACTAACAAGTGATAGTAAAATGTATAAAAGGAAAATATAATGAAATAATTTAAATCTTATATCATTTAAAAAAGAAAACAACAATTCCTTAAGCAACTATAAATAATCACATAAATATATATATATATATATATATAATATATTTATTTATTTAATATACTTTTTTTGTTGTATAATAAAATATTTATATAAAAAATATATATATTACAATATATAGTATATTTATATTTTTTTATATTATATTATATAATTTATTTATTAAAAAATAAAATAAACTAAACATTGTTTTTTTTTTTTTTTTTCTATAAAATATAAATATATTTAGTGTAAAAAATTTATATATATATATAATCTTATATTTATAAACATTTCCCTTTATTTTCAATTTTTTTTTCTTTTTTCTATTATTAATAAAATATATATATATATATATGCAATATATATATTTATAAATTACATTATAAAAAAACACGTCATTTTTTCTTCATATAATTATAATAAAAGCAGTAATAAATATATATATATATATATATATATATATATATATATATATAATATATACATAAAAATATATTTATTATGTATATTATAATAACAAAGAACCTTCCATCTGTTATTTTATATATATGATATATATTTTTTTTAAATATAATAAAGAAAATAAAAATTATTATTTTTTTAAAACTTACATAAAATAATATATTATATTATATATATATTAATATATTATTTATATATAAAAAAATAACATATCATTAATATATATAAATATATTATATTAATAACTACATAATTTAATTATATGATAAAAAAAAAAAATTGCTCAATGTTGAAAAATAAAACTTTTCATATTTATTTTTATTTCTTTAAAAAAAAAATTGAAGTAAAAATAAAAAAGTAGGAATGATTTATATTTATATTATATTATAATAAATATATCATAATAGTTTTTTATGTATTGTTATATATAAGAAAAATATTATATTTTTCAACCATATTATTATTAAATATATATATATTTATATATTTTATTTAATATTTAATTATGAATTTAGAATTATTTACAATATATTTAAATATATGACATATATATATTATATATATATATTTTTTATATATGTATGTATTTTTTTTTATATCAAGAATATTTATTATATTATGTTTATAAATGTGAAAACTTAAAAAGAAAATAATATGTACTATACATCCAAATCATATTATAAATACATTTTTTTTTTTTTATCATCATGATATTAATACCCTCATTAATTTATGCTTATAGATTTTTAAACAAAGATTAATATATATTAATGTATATATAAATATAGCATATTTATGTTTTATTAATGTATTCATAATAATTTATTTATTTATTATTTTATTATTTTATTTTTTTTTTTTTTTTTGTATTTATTTTTGAAAATTAAAAAATTGAATTAATATATCTATATTTTATAACAAAATAAAAAAAAAAAAAAAACACAAACAAGTAAGGACAAATAAGAATTTTACCTGTAATATTTTTTATATGTAAAAAAATATATACATATATATGAATCTATATATATATATATATATATATATGTGGAATTCCTTTTATGAAGGCATTAAATTATAAATACATTTAAGTGTTGTCTTTTTTTTAAAAATCTCCTAATATATATACAAAAAGATGTGCACATATTTATATGTAGCGTATCCTTCTTAATCCAAAAAAAATATAAAAATTAATTTATATATATATATATATATTTATATATATATTTTATATAAAAACAATTTCGTTGTATTATTTCTATATAACCTATTATGTAACAGTTTAATA
>NW_017385888.1:0-5603 GCF_001602025.1 Plasmodium gaboni | reverse complement strand
ATAATATTTAAAAATTTATATATTATTATACTTTCATACATAAATAAAAAAAAAAAAAAAAAAAAAAACAAATATATATATATATATATATATATATATATATTTATATAATTTTAAGGATACTTAAGTGTGTTTTTTTAAAAAAATGTTATATTATATGTATATATTTATGAGGAAAAAAATACTAATAAAAAATATATGTTAAAAAAAGAAAAATTAAGAAAAACCTTTTTAAATATATTTTTTACATATATTAGATTGTTTATTAATAAATAACTATTTGTAGTTTTTCTGTTTTGCTATAAATTGTTTTATACATATGTAGATAGCGAAATACTTACAATTGTTTTTTATTTTAAGATGAATTATACTAGGTAGCTAGCTAATATAAAAACCAAAAAAAAGAGAAAAAAAAAAAATATTATTAAAAATGTTTTTTAATTAATAATGTTAAAATATTTTTATAATTATAAATAAAAATAAGATTTATAAAAGTTACTAAAAATTGTTTATATATATTTATACTTATATGTAATTAAAATTGGACAGAATTTTATTTTTATAGAGGGATATGAAAATACAAGAAGAATTAAATATGAGGTATAATGTTAAAGAATTTATAACGTATGCAAAATATATATATATTATTTTTTTTTGTATATGGGTAGAAATATTTATAAGCGCATATAAGTGATGTAAAATTTTGGTGCATATATTTTAGCATGGAGAAATACATTATAAAATTATTTCTATTCATAGTAAGTGCTCAAAAAATTAAAAATTAAAAATTAAAAAATTAAAAAATTAAATAAATAAACATGATTGGTGATATGGAATGGCTTGTGAAAAAAGAGTAGAAACATCAAGTAGTTGATAATTTGTGTTTCGAAAAAATTATTAATATATATCAAAATGAGAAAAATAAAAAAAAAAAATTTTTTTTAATTTTTTGTTTTAATTTGTTTGAATTTTTTTATATTTAATTAAATCACTCTTTTTTCACAAGGAAGAACATTCCTTTTTCGTTAAAAATTTTTTTTTCTTTTGGAATGTTTTATAAGAAAGAATATTTTTGTGAAATAAAACAATCAGTATTGTATATATATATATTATATATATATATATATAATAAGTTGTCAAGGTTGATAAAATATTTATAGTAAATATAATATTTATATTAAATTGACAAGTAAATGTAATCTGTAAAGTTTTTTAATAAAAAAAAACATAAAACAACGAAATATAATTAAATGCACGAATAGACCATAAGAACAAAAATTTTATTTTCCTATTGAGATTAACATTTTTTTGTAGAAATATAACAAAAGGAAACTTTTGAATTGAAATGTTTAACACACACATATACACACAGTAGTAAAGTATTGTTTATATTATATATTTACATATATTATATATTACATTGCTTTTTTAACAGATATGTTGTTTATTATATATTTTATATCTATACATTTCAAAAAATAATTGTTAGATTTTTAATATTTACAGATAATTGTAATTATTATTATATCATTTATTTTTTTGTTTTTGTTGTAGTGTAAAAAAAAAAAAAAAAAGCCACACATACGTCACAGTGTTGTTTTATATATAATGTATTATTTTTATACATTTTGTTTTGTTTGTTTTATTGTGCACCTGTGTTTAATGTTTATTATATTTACATTATTTTTAATATCGTATGTTTTGAATGTGTGAAAATAAATTGTTAATGTTTCGTATACATTTCATTTTTTTTTCTTTTATTTATTATTAGACATTTTGTGTTGTGTTTATTATTTATATTAATGTGTTTTTTTTTTTAGCTTTTCACATTATATTTTTGTGTCTGTGTGTTTGTTTAAGTTTGGATGTAATAATAATATTTTGTTCATATTATTTTATTAAAAAAACATATATTTATCTACTCACCATATGAAGAAAATGGCTTTTGCGAAGGATTATTGTATAATATAACTAAAACGTGTAAATATTGATAGAATTATAATAATTTGAAAGATCTAAATTTTTTTTTTTTAAAAAAAGTTTAGATTAAGTAGAATAGATATTATTAATATGTAAATCAATTTTTTTTTTTTTTTATATAACATTTTCATATTAATTTTGGAGAACGTTATTTTTCTTTTCGTATTACACAATATAGTTTTGGTTAACAAAAATATTATATATATAACTGGGTTTTGAAACGTACAGAAGTATTTTGTGGTGGGAGAGAGAAAGGTATTATATGAATATGGTGGTACTTTAACGTTTTGGTGTAACGCTCCTGTGGTGAATAGAGTTATTGGTTTTCACAATGATAAAAAGATTCGTACAGAGATCATAATATATATATTTATATATTCAAATGGTCTGAATTATCTCTAACACTATTTGATTATTATTCTGTGTATCCAGGTGATAGATCCCTTCATATTCGTAAGTATGTATTTGTAAGAAGAGACTTAATATCAAAACGATTGATAGTATGAAAAGTGAAAATACTTTTATATATATATAAATATATATATATATAATGTACATATCAATAAATACATATATATATATATAAATAAAATATATATGTATATGTTTTTGTGTCGTTATTATTCTTTACAATATGTACTTAGAGATATATGCAATATCATTTATATCAATGGCAATGTACTACATGTGATAATCAGCAAATCGCGGAAAAAAAGAAATTATGAAAACTGTAAGTATTGTTATGGGTCTAACAGCACCTGCACCGTTGGGGGATCTTATTGTTATTGCTACGATCTGAAAAATGTTCCCATAGTAAGGACCAGTGCCCTCCTTATTATGAAGAGAATTGCCCCTTTCAACATGGATCAACTACTATATTTGTCTTTGTGAAGGTATCGTTTCATCGTAAGTATCAAATATTGAATAGGGAAGACACAACTTTTAATGTAGAAAATATTTTTACTATTTTGAGTTGTTGTTTTCTGCTATCTTTTAGGAATACTTATTTGAATGCAAATTGATTTCTGGGTAGCACCGCACAAATGTTATTAGAAATTCGCGAAGCTCGGTAGTAAAATAATATGAACGAAATAGAAAAATGCATTCAAAGTTATGCACACACACAGACATAAAAGATAAAATAAAAACAAACGTTAATAATATGTATGTATTATTAAAAATAATTATTAATTTGTAATTTTTTAGTATTTTATTACTAAATAATTAGTTATATTATTAATTTTATTATATAATTTCATAAGACCATAAATTTGTAAATTGATATGTATCAATATTAAATGTATTTTCATTTTGTATAAAATATGTGTATCTGATTTACTAATGTGTGTATATGTGTGTGTTTATATATACAGTGTTGCATATAAACAATTAAAGGACACGATGATGAACCTATTAAGAAAATGAATATGTTTTCAGAGATTTGTACTTAGATTATGGACAAATAAATATAAGGATAATAAATTTTTCTTTAGAGAGAGTTAAATGGATTATGGGATAAGGAATGTGAATTATATCATATAGATATGATATGTGTGAAATAAATAAATAATTGACATATGAACGAATATATGTGCAGTTATAGATATATATATCATCGAATAAATATAATTGACATATGAACGAATATATGTACAGTTATATAAATATGATTACACTCAGTTGTATTTATAAAGTATACAGATACTATATAGCTGTTATTAATAGAACAGAAGGATATTTATAATGGAAATTAATATTATATCTTACAAAATATATTAAAGGAAAGATCTCCTCTACCTAATGGATGAATGAAGACCTATGAAGGACGAAGCTGGAAGGATGTGTATATTTCTCTAAAGGAAAATTATTATTTTGGAATCTAAACATATTTATCAGAATTTTTTTACTTACGTTGACAAATGTATTTTAGCCCTAAGGATTTTATTTTGCATAATAAATAATGGAACCCAACAGAATATGCAAATATATATATATATATATATATATATATATTTATTATATTTACATTTTATGAATACTTTTTTTTTTCTTTTTTTTTTACTTTTTTTTTTCTTTTTTTTTATTATATTTTATTTTATTTTATTTTTTTAACATTTTTATTTCATCTTTAAACAACTTAAAATTATAATTTTTTTTTATAAATTAACCTAAATAACAATTAAATAAATAACACTTTTTAAATTAAAAAATAATTTTTTTTTTTAAATAAAATATTACTATTTTAAAAAAATCTTTTGTGATTTATCAAAAGGGAAACATTTATATTTGATATAATAAAATTCTTTTCTTTTTTTTTGTAAGGTACCTTTATAGGAAAACAAAAAATAATAATATATATATATATATTATACTAATTATATATTTTTATGACAATAAGTGGTTCCTATATTTTTATCTTATTTATATAGGTATATATGATGATGTGTAAATAAATTTACATATGGTCTATATGAAAACATTATATTTACCTAAACATGTATATATATTTTTTGTAATTTTTAATTATGTAAATGGAATATTTTATTCAATTTAGCAATTGTGTATAAATTCTATAATCAAAAATGTCTTCTCTTATCTGAATATATGTATATGGATATCTTAAAAGGTTAAAATGAATCAAGTTCTTTTCCGTAAAAACATTTATAAAATATGTTCACTATGTATATGTTCTATGTTATATTTTATAATTTTTTTGTTCATCAAATATATTATTTTTGTGTAAAACAAAGGGTATATAGGTTATGAAGTTAAGTATTTTTTTTTTTTTTTTTTTTTTTTGGGTTATATTATATACTTTAAACATGAGTTAAAACTGCTATTAAAAATTAGTCCAGGTTCTATTTTATATAGCAATGATTTACTTAATAAAAAATATAATTTTTTAAGGTGCATCATATATATATTTATAAAATATTTTTACATTAATAATTTTAAAAAATCATTTCTTTTTTCTTTTTTTTTTTATAATATATATAATTTGTTTTATTGGATATAATATAGCTTAATATTTCATACAAAAATTGCTATACATTATTTTATTTTTATAGTTAAATAAAAAAAAAAAAAAAAAAGAATTTATATTAAAAATGTGTAACAAGAATGTGATAAAATATAAGTACAAATTAATTTTTAAAAGAAAAAAAAAAGTGAATGAAGTAATAAAATAATATAAAAAATTTTAACAAAAAAGAGGTTAATATAGAAAATTATATAATATAATATTAACTTGAATGAATATATTTTATTATTAATAATAAAATTTGTTATATTATTCAAAAGATAATTATACGTACATATAATATAAATTAAAAAAAAATAAATATAATTTTACTTCATCATAATATTTTCTTTTGATATTCTCATACTAATAATACATATGTATCATTATTCCATAATATATAAGATAAAGAAAATGGGAATTCTCATATTTAGATGTGTCAATAGAATTATATATTTATAAAATGGAAGGTTCTGCTATGTTTATTGCGAATAATATTAGAAAAAGTTGTTTTATAAAATAAGAAAAGTATATTATGTGGCATAATTTATAGTTTAATTATTACAATGCATGTGTCCTTTCCCTTTTTTTTTTTTTTTTTTTT
>NW_017385887.1:0-4061 GCF_001602025.1 Plasmodium gaboni | reverse complement strand
TCTCATAAGAAAAAGTATGCTATATACGTTCTGAATACTCAATCTTCAAAAGAATTAACTTTATCTATAGGATAGATAAAAGCTAAATCCTTTTTAATCTTTTTCAATCTGTAAATCTGAAAAGATCCATTATATGAGTCTGAAAACAAAATTCATATATCATATATCATATATATATATATATATATATATATATATATAACATATACATATTACATATGTATATACTACAATACCGACGTTTTCTAACTACTACTGATATATATTTTACACTCCTACTAACTGTTATATTATCATGAATAATTGTACTCAATAAGTATACACAAAAGTAAATAAAAACAATATGTGTATCTTAGAATAACACATAAACATGTTATCAATATTCGCAGGTAAAATATTTATATTCGCAATCAGATTTTTTAAGAGATATTCAGTGGAAATATATAAATTTACATTTATAAAGTATAAATAAATAAATTCCTCTTTCATAATTCTCTTACCTTGTAAGGTCGCGTTACACCTTCTCAAGGATTTTTTAAATAAATGATTATACCGACTTTATGGTTGAATACTACTAATATATAATTATATATACTACTAACTGCAATATCATATAAATATATAAAATAAAACATTAATACATTTTTATGTCTTCAGTTTTCGTAAAAAAATAATAATAACTATTTATATTCGCAAACAACACGGAGAAGAACGTACAATTCTTTAAATATTAAAAAGAATGCGATCAAAAATAAATTCCTTTATTTTTGAAACACAAATGTAGTTTTCCCCTACCTCTCCTTGGTGCGTTGTAACCCTCGAGGATTTATATATATATATATATATATATACACAATTCGACACCAATCCATATACCACTTACCCCATGCGCTTGAACCCCCCGCACCCCATTTTCGCATTTCTAACAATGCATATATGAGGAATTATATATATAATATATCACTGCATAAAACAGTGATAAAAATATATACGTAGTCTTTTTCATTTTTACTTGATACCAATCAATTCCGCCATAATACCATCCACACACATATATATATGTATAATATGCTCACATATACCATATAATTAGGTATTTCACACTACCCCCCCGTAGTTAATTAAAACTATATGACTCATTATATATATGTATACCATATCACATACAGGTACATATAAAATGTGCAAAAGAAATTTGAACAACGTTCTCTTTTTCTAATGCAATGTTCAATATAATAAACGATTTTAAATGTGGTCAGAAGAGGTATCCGACTACTTATACTTAATAAAATATAGTAGTGGATTCTATATTTATAATATGACGTTTTGATCAAAACAAAAAAAAAGTATCATATTATATATATTTTTACTCATCCATTCTTAAGCTGTACATATACATTGCAAGCTAGAAGAAATTATACCATCATTACCGAATATTCTTTACTACTACTAATATACATTATGTTACACTCCTACTAACTGTTATATTAACATAATAGTATTGGCTATTTTTCCAAATAATTAATTATATATAATAATTCTCTGGAAAAATAACAAACAATAAAATGCTATCAATATTCGCAGGTAAATAATATTTATATTCGCAAATAAATCATTACATATATATATATATATATGTAAACTTATCAAGGCATACGTTAAACCTCAAAAGAATTCATTTATTGAACATTGTCCGACTTCCTGTTGAATACTACTAATATATAATTATTATATACTACTAACTGCAATTCCATAAAAATATTAATATATTTTTATGTCTTCAGAGTTCGTAAATAAATAATAACAATTATTTATATTCGCAAACTACTTTGAAGAATAACATACAATCTGATAAAAAGACCACTATATATACATATATATATGTGTGTTTAATAATAGAAAGTTCTATACTCTCTCATAAAAAAACTCAAATGTTGTTATTCTCCACCTCTTTTGGTGCGTTATACCCTCGAGGATTTTAATAAGTCATGGGGAGAAAAGAACGTCACTTTTTCAGCGTAGTTGATATACTTATAAATAGAGAAAATGTTACTACCTAATATCAATATATTTAATAATATATAATTGATAAAAAGTTTCACACATCTTTACTATAAATACACATATAACCATAACGATTACAAATCAACTATAAAGTACATCTTAGTTTTGCTATAAACACAAACAAACAAAAAATAAATTATTCATTTTGTTCAACAAACTATATATATATATATTTATATTCTTCATATAAAATATATGTAATGTACCTTAACTTTATTGGCACGTTCTCAGCCTATATAAAGATTTTTATATAATTATCAATGTAATTATATAGGTGTCTATAATAAAACCAAGCCATGGGGCATACGCATTTTTTATTAATTATATTTATAATAATAGTATATATATATATACAACATGCTATAAAAATAACAATATCATATATACATAATACATCATCAAAATAATCAAAGAGGAAAACCTACAAAAATATTCCTAAGAAACATAATGAGGATATTTTGATCCTTTCAGAATTTGGATCAAAATATGTTAATTACAAACCTCTACCTTACAAGGCTCGTAACACCTTTTTATATAAGGATTTTATATACCCAATAGGGCATATCAAAAATTGATTTCATAATAACAAATGTGCACCAGAAAAAATAATCTATAGTACACATTTATTATTATGAAATCAATTTAGAGAGAGTTCAACCTAATAATTCTTACGAAATAAAAGATCTTTATAAATTAATCCTCTTGAACAGTAATTTTACCGAACAATTAAAAAATTTATTCACTACATCTCTGCCTTTAAAGGTGCGTCAAACCTTTAGATGGCGTAAGAAAAAATGACGCTAAATATATACATTAAAACTATCATATGTATTACACACAATATTTATAATATACGAAATAACATTTTTTCCCACCCTTTCTATCCTTACATAATATATATAACTCTATATTAAAATAATATATACACAACATATAATATTTACATAAATATTATGCAATTGTGGAATACATTTAATTACTATAAAAAATATATATATATATAAATATATTAAAATATATATACACATGATACAAATGTTTATACAAATAAGTTATTATACAAACCTTTTGTCTTACACATCATATTACACATATATACAAATATATACTCTCAGAATCACCTTTTCTATACCTTTATTATAGTAATCATCAGCATGTCGTTGTTATATATATTACAAAGAATAAAAAGGGGGTAGAAATATTATATTTAATGGAATTTCCATTATAATTTTAACATTTATACAGCTATAAATGTTATAATTCATTAAATAAAACAAAAATGTTTTATTTTTTATGGATAAAAACCTTTGACTATACATATATTTGGAATATATTATATATCTTTCCATACTCAACTTTTATATAATTTATTCTGCAATATATTATATTATTATGTTGATTTATTTATTTCATAAACATTTTCTTTCTTATTTAACAATCCAAAAGAACAGAAATTTTTAATGAAAAAGGGAAATTTTATGAACAAAAGAGTGAATTAATTATAAATATTAAAAAATTAAAAAAGAAAATAAAAAAAGTACATATATTTTTTTTTTTTTTATATATATTATAATAACTTTGTCGAAACACACTAACTGGATTTATTCGTGATATTTCTTCTCTTTCTTCATGAGACGATGCACAGCACCAATTGTGTTTGTTTATTTAAAAATTCGATATTATTTTTTCTAACTAAATATTTTTTAGTACATTTATTCATGATAAAAAGTATTTTTAAATGTATGTTCATGTTAACATATACGCACGAAAATTTTATGACGTGATATATGCATTATAATATAAAATTTGAATGCCCATATATATATATATATATATATATATATATATATATATATATATTTATTTACATATTAATAATATAAAAATAAATAAAAATACTTAACTTGAAATATTTAATTTAAAATATTTAATCATATAATCCCATTCATTTTCAAAAATTAATAAAAATATATTAATCCTTATATTTATATTCATCC
>NW_017385886.1:0-988 GCF_001602025.1 Plasmodium gaboni | reverse complement strand
CATTTAAAATGACAAACGTTTAATATTATTTTAATAGTGAAATGAAATGATTTAACTTACTATGGAGCTAACATAAGAGTATTATCTTCATTCTTTTGAAAGAAATGTCTCCATGTGTACGTGATTATATAAGATGATTTTTTTAAATTAAACAATAAGAATCTTAAATTTAAAGAATTTTAGGAACTGAAATAAAAGAGTATTCTCTTCATAAGAATTTTATTTATGAATGTATTCTTTTGAATCTCACAAGAAAACTATAGTAAATATATATTCTTCATTAATTGCGTCACTTACATAATAAATAAACATTTCTTCTAAATAATATTATGAAATATATATATATATATATATATATATATATATATATATATATATATGTGTGTATGCTTATTATACACTTTTCTTTTAATATCTTTAACTTTATTAACGAATTCATATTGAAAAATTGTATCTTTCCATTTAATATATTATTTTCATAATTATCATAATATCCATATTGCTACTAATTTCGATAAATATTACTTTATATATGTATATAATTAATATATTCACGTAATAAATCTTTATCTATTATATTAATCCACAAGTATTTCGACAAGGAGAATATTTGTAAAAATAAACATTTTATATTATACTCTACTTCATATAATAGCTAGTTAGCCAAAATGCTTTGAACTGTGAAAAATTTTTCTTTTTATTTTTTACATTTTAGCTAGCTACTTTTATTCATATGAAAAAAATGGCAACCCCTATTAATTACATATATGTTAATATACATATATGTATTATTTTAATTTTGTAAAATATTATACATAAATTTATTTTTTTAATTATGCATAATAAAAACTAATAAATAAAAAATGACAAAAGATACTTTATTTTATTTACTATACTCTTTTATCATAAAAATATATACTTTTCCATATGGATCATTATTTTTTTCAAAAATTTAAGAATAATATATAATATAAAAAATGAGAAGAAT
>NW_017385885.1:0-321 GCF_001602025.1 Plasmodium gaboni | reverse complement strand
AAAACAAAAAAAAAAACAAAAAAAAAAAAACATTAAAAAATGAACTATCAAAAAATAATCTACAATATCTATTTAATCAATATAAGAAAAAAAAAAGAATAAAATCTAACAAACATGAACAAAATAATTTTAGTAGTCTAGAAACAATAAAAAGTATTCATGCAAATTCAAAAGAATCATTTCTAGAATTAATACAGGAAGCAAATATATTTTCATCTATTACAATTCAAAATAAACAAAAAAATATTCATAATATAAATATAAAAAAACAATCAGAAAATCATTCTTATAATCAAAAAAAAAAAACAAATACTACATTTA
>NW_017385884.1:0-1230 GCF_001602025.1 Plasmodium gaboni | reverse complement strand
TATATATATATATATGTATTTTTTTTTATATTTTTATATGTATACTTATAAAAATAAAATTATTATATTATATATATATATATATATATATATATGATTTATTTCTTTACTTTAAATAAAAACAACGGGGGTAGTTTTATGCACACGTTTATTAATACTATTTTTTTTTTTTTTTTTTTTTTTGCCTTAGTATAAAGAAGACGAAAAAAAAAAATAAAATAAAATAAAATAAAATCACAAATATATATATATATTATATATATACATGTATTTGTTGTGTAATTATTTATTTGCTATAATATATTTATATAAATGAAATGTAAAAATTTCATGTAAAACAAATATATATATATATGTTATATATTTTGAGGTGTTGTAAAAAGAAAAAGATAATAGGGAAATTAAACATTCAAATGTTAAGGTATAAAAAAGTATATAGTATATATATATATATATTATTAAATATAAATATATAACATTTACATATATAACATATACATATATATATATATATATATATATATATATATATTTAATAAAAGACTAACATGTAACTTAAAAAAAAAAAAAAATCATATGAATTACAAAAGTTTTTATTATGATGACAAAATATTATAAACGTACTTAGTATTAGGTATATATATATGATATTTATTTTTTATATATTTTAATTTTCTATTTAATATATATTATGAACGAATGAAAAAAAAAAATACATTTATATATATATATATATATATATAGCAATATTAAATATAAATGTTAAAGAAAAATAAATATATATTTCTAACATTATCAGAAGAGTTAAAGAAAAAATATTTTACAATAAAATATATATATATATTATATATTTTATATATACACTTGTAAAAAAAAAAAAAAAAAAAGTACATAATAGAAGAATGCATAAATGTAAACATAAAAAAATATCTACAATAATTTATATATATAATATAATATTTATAATAACAAATAAAAAACAACAATATTACGTATTACTTTGTTATTATAATGTGTTCATATTTATTATATATATATATATAGAAATAAAAAGAAAAGAATTGTTGTCGAGGTGTAACTTTTTAAAAAATTAAAAAAAAAAAAAATTAAATATATTATATATGTATAATATATATATAAATTAATATTTATATATATAATAGAATATTTGTTTTTTGTTTTTCTTCATTTTTGTGTTTTTTTTTTTTTTTTTTTTTTTTTTTTTTTTTT
>NW_017385883.1:0-1787 GCF_001602025.1 Plasmodium gaboni | reverse complement strand
TATTACATTGATTTTCCGCACATTTTATGATAATTATAAAAACGTAACAATTTATATTATATATATATATATATTTTATTTTATTTATGTTTTAATTTTTTTTTTTTTTTTTTGGTTATATTAATTTGTTAGATGTATATTGTCATATATATATATAAACATATATTGATGAATACATTTGTTTCTTGTTTTATATGTATGTATATTCACACATATAAAATATAATCAACCGTCTAACTTTTACATATTATTTTTAAAACATATAAAAAAGTGTGATATTTTCTTATAAAAAATAAATTATCATAAATAATAATACAAAAATAAATATATACATATATATATATATATATATATATATATTAAAGTTTTAATTTTTTTTTTTTTTTTTAGTTAGTACATATATTTAATAATGTATTATTTATTTATATAAAAAAAAAAAAAAAAAACAACATATAAAAGAAAATAAAAACAATTTATATAAATTTATTATGATATATAAATATATAACATTTATATTATATTTTATTATATTATATTTTCATTTTAAAAATATATAATACCTCTTTTTTTTTTTTGTTATATATTAAACAAAAGAAAGAATACTTTATTATAATAATAATAAAATATTCTCTATATTAAAATTATATGAACATGTTGGAAAAAGGAATTAAAGACTATTATTAAAGGATAAAAAAAAATATTATAAAAATTAAAAATAATAAATCTATACATAAATACATTTAATAATTTCTTTATAAAAATATTAAAACGTACTTTTCTTTTTTTAATTTACAAATTTTATTTTTTTTAGTAAAAATAATAAGATTATATTATATACAATATAATATGTTTATTTATATAACTACAAAAAGATATATTTTTTTTGAAGTCTTTTTTTCTACATATAATATTTTTTAAAAATTTATATATTATAAATATAAATATTAATATATATATATTTAAATTAAGGTATTAAAAAATGTGTTCAAATTTGTATTATTATTATATATATAATATATAATATATATATTATATATATTATATATATATATATATATATATATATATATATATATATATATACATAATTTTATTGTTCATACCTTTTAATATTATACATATATATATAATATATTAAATATTTATATATAATATATATTTTATTATCGCATAAATAAATTACAATATATATATAATATTTTATATTATTTTTAATGTTATAAATCTTAATCCATATATTGTTTGAAATATACATATAAATAATTATAATATATATATAATAATATACAATATATATATATATTTATTTATACTTTTTTTTTTTTTTTCTTTCTTTTGAAAAAAATATATAAAATAATACGTGATGATATATATTATTTATATTATATATAATATATATTTTTTATTTGTGATATATTTTCTTTTTTTTTATAAAAATAATTCTCTTATATTTGATAGGATATTATATATATATTATTTTGTATGATTTTTGAAAATGTTTTTATAATTTTTATTATATATATATATTATATATAATGAATTTATAATAATAACAGAAAATTAAAATATGAACATAATATATAATAATATGTATATCTTTTTAATTATAATATTCAATTATGAATGAATAAAGATATAATATTTTACTTTTATATATTAATATATTTATATTTTTAGTTTATTAATATATATATATATATAATATATTTATTAAAAAAAAAAAAAAAAATAAAACATAAACGCATAGACTATCATTTTTTTTTTTTTTTTTTTTTTTTTTTTTTTTT
>NW_017385882.1:0-4069 GCF_001602025.1 Plasmodium gaboni | reverse complement strand
ATATTTATTTAATTGTTCATTTATACATTCCTAATATTCTCTCTATTTTATCTATTATATAATCATATTCAATCACTATATATACATATATATATATATATATATATATATATATATATATATATATATTTAGCTCTTTTAAAAATTAATACCTAGTGAGTTATAATATGATATAATCAATAATAAATACCCAAACAAAAAAAATTATTATAAAAATAAAAAATAAATAAATAATTATAAAATAAAATAATTTATACTTTTATATTCTCCTAAATTATAGTAAAAGCAATTGAGAAATATATCATCTAATGTAATAATGAATTATTTTAAATTATATTATTTTATATAAACTAATAATATACCTATTATATATATATAACCCATCTATATATTTAATATGAGATCTATTGTATAATACATATCTAGAACAACAAATATTATATTTATCATATATTATATAATAATAAATAAAAATAAAAAAAAAATTATTATTCTCTTTATAAAAAATGGAACAAATTATTTTGAACTAACTAAATATATATATAATGTGCCAATATTATTTTGTACACCATAAGCATTATATGATGGCTCAATTTTTTTTCCATAAAATATATATTAGACATAATAAACACAATTAATATATACCACTATATCATAACAGTAGTAGAAACAATAATTACATCACAAAAAGATTATAATAATATATATATTTTTTTTATTGAGTTAAGATAATGCCAAATCCAAACCAATCATAATTATAGTAGGAACTACTAGGAAAGATATTTGAGATGACATTTTCGAATAAAGAAAATAATATGACGTCTACTTATATATATTGAGAATAAATGAAGAAAAATATATCATTATCAAAATTTTTGGACCCTAGAAAAGAATAACATATTACTTCAAGTCCGTGTAAACGTTATCATAGATATCATACTAATGTGACTTATGTGAATGGAAATCCCTATTTTACTACATATCTAGAAGTTTTTTCTGATGATAATAAAACTTATTGCATAAATAATAGAATAATTGTTAATGGTTGGTAGCAATGAATCATGTGCTCCATATATTACAGTATAATCATGTGATTATAATTTAAAATATATATATATAAATACTCATAATATATTAATTAATGTCTTACTGTAAGGAGAAAATATAAAGGAAATTTATTAACATATTATATAAAAAATGATAATAAAAAAAATAGCTAATTCTGGAAAATGTACATTATTAGACCAACATTTTGATAATATTAGAAATATTATCAGATGAAATAATTTTTTTTTTTTTTTTCATGGGGATATTATTAAACAAAAAAAAAAGAAATTACAAGAACTTAAAAGAATTATTTTAATTCTTAAGAATAATAATTTAGAATTTTAAAAAATCTTTCACTTGAAAAATTTGAGGCATATGGATTAAATGTTAATAGAAGGAATGTATAGAAAACAATTACTTGAATATCACCAGAGGTTTCTATATATATATTTCAAAGACTTATTTAATGAATGAAAACGATAAATTATTGACAAGTGTAAATGTGTAGTGATAGGAATGTTGTCTGTATATTTCAATATATCAGATGGTTTTAAGAATGGATAGAATATTACTCTATATTTATAAAAGAATATGTTGAAAATTTTGAAGCAATATATGTGAATTATTTAAAAGTGAAAAAAATGAAATTACTGAAAATATATATATATATATATATATTTTTAAGAATGGGGTGAAAAGGAAACAAATCAAAATACAAATCAAAAGAATAAATATCATAGTGAATACCAAATAAATCTTAATGAAAGTAAACGTACTCATAAATTTTTGAAAAAATAAATATGCAAAGGAATATTTGAATGTATAGTCACAAAAATATATTTAGTTATAAGATCTATGAAGTTTCAAAATATTCTTAAAAGAATTATAAAAAAAAAAAAAAAATTCTCATTTATTAAGAATATGATTATCGTCGATTATGTGTAACTAATTGATTCATTCCATATGAATTTGTTTTTTCAAGTTGTATATATAAAAAAAAAATGTAATGAACACCTAGTTTGTTTTACTAATATAACTAAAAAATAAAAATACAAATAAATAATCACATAAAAATATTAGCATGAACATATTAACATCAAAGTAATTGCTTCTTCCTAATTCAGGATGTCTAAAATTTACTACAAAAGAAGATGAAAAACTATGGAAACCTCTACATTTACCACTGTCTATAAAAAAAACATCACATATGACATATTAACATCAGTCATATATCTTGGAATAGGTCATGTATTATTTTTTCACTTTTTTTTCCTTTTCATAATGGTAATAAATATATTTGGTGGTGATATAAAAATATATATAAATGTATTATATATATATATGTGATCCTTATATTATATTATTATAACATTTTATTTATATACCAATTTGTATATTATTTTTTAGAGTCTAGAATTATTTTGCTTAATTCATGTTCTTTATACAATATGTATAAGTAAAAAGATTCTAGTAAATATAAGTATTAAATTAAAAAAAAATTAAACACAATATTGTTAAATATATTTTTAATATATTCCTAAATATTTTTATTTTTATTTTATTTTATTTTATTTCTTATGATGAATTTGAAGGGAACAGCTTCTAACTTATAATATTTCTCAATTTTAAATTATAGTGAATATGTTCATAATAAAGAAGAAATATATAAATATGTTTCTTATATTGTATGATTATAAAATTATATTTTTTTTTTAACATATTTAATATATTATAATTACAAAAAAGAAAAGCAGAAAATTATTACGTGTTATATATGTCTATATGAAGGTATAAGGAAATTTTTTACTTTTATGTGGGCCAAAAAAAAAAAAAAAAAAAAAAGAACTATTCATTTAATGGGATATTTTCATAAGAAAAAAAATTAAATAAATGAGTGAGAGATATTTTACTTTGTCATTTTTTATTTTTTTTTTTTTACATACTGAAAAATATATATATATATATATATATATATATATAAGGTTCTATTTGAATTATTTCAGTTTTTTAAAATATAATTAAAAATATATAATTTATATATTTATTAATATATATAATAGTAGTCTGTATATTATATTTAATTATATGAGGGAAAAAAAAAAAAAAAAAAAATAAAATTTAAAATGAGTAATATCAAACAGTAATATATTTATATAAAAATGTTATATATATGGATATTCGAATTTTTTTTTTTTTTTTAAGCAACTAATTATATTATAAATGAACAAAAAAATGTAATATTATAGCTCTTAAAAATATATATACTAGAAAATATATTGCGTATAAATATTAAATAAATAAATATATATTATATTAATAATATTACAATAAAATATATTTATTATATAAAAAATGTATTTTTTTTTTAATTTTAAAATTATATATATATTAAAATATTCTTCTTCTCATGTTGATATAATATATAAATAAATATGCATTTGAAGAATATAATATATATAATATATTATGTATATTTAAAAATAATATAAAATAAGAGAAAAAAAAACATATTATATTATATTATATTATATTATAATAAATATTTTTATAAAAATAAAATAATTTTTTATAATAAATATATAATTAAATATAATATTTTTCTTATAAAAAGAAAACTTATATTTTAATTTTCTTATTTAGGAAAAATGATTTTATTATAATTTTCTATATTTTTTGAATTTTTTTTTTTTAAAAGTTTATTAGTTTTGGGTTGTTTGATATTTTAAATATAGAAAAAAAAAAAAAAAAATATATATATATTAATATATATTAATATATATTTTATTTATATTTTATTTATATTTTATTTATATTTTATCATATTGTATATAATGAAAAAAATAAATGAATTTATTTGATTAGGAATTAAGAAAAAAAAAAAAAAAAAAATATATATTTATATATATATATATATAATGATATATTTAAGGCAGGATAAATTACGTTATTGTTTTTATTTGTATGTGCAACTTTTTATAGTATATTTGTTCATATGCACAGAGAATAAATATAATCAAGTAAG
>NW_017385881.1:0-1414 GCF_001602025.1 Plasmodium gaboni | reverse complement strand
CATTTTTTTTCTTTGTCATTTTACCTAGTATATTTTTAAACATGAAATAAGGATATTACAGATTAAATTAAGACAAAAAATTAAAATTTTTATTTTTTTATTTTTTATTTATTTATTTATTTTATTTTTTTTTTTTTTTTTTCCTTTTCACACTACTATTTATTCGCGCATAATTCGTCTTTTATTATATTTTAAATTATTTATATTTATGTTTATATTTCTATATTTTTGAATTATACTATATGGTGTATATAATTTTAGTTATGTGTAATAATATGTCTAATATATATATATATATATATATATATGTATATATTCTATTGAATATATTAAAAAAAAATATATATTGAATAACCAAAAATGTGTTCTAATACTTTATGTGGTTTTATAATCATCATTTAGTAATAAAAAAAAGGGAGCCAAAAAATGAAACAATATATATGTATATAAATGTATATATATAAATATATCTATATAAATGTATGTATATATATATATATATATATATATATATATATACAAAATTTCAAATATATGAACAACTAATCGAATGAGCAGGAAAAACAATTAAACAACAAATAAATTATGTGAACATATATATTTAAATTGTATGTATGCCTGTACATATATCTATCTTAAGGTGGCATGCTAATTCGATATATAAATTATTTTCATTATATATATATATATGATATTATATCAAACACAATGTATATAAAAATACACAAAAATAAAAATATATAATAAATAAATATATAAATATATAATATATCAAATTGAATAAAAAATTAATTGTTATCATAAAAGAAAATGATTGTTGTTCAAAATTATTAAATGTAAACAAAAACAAACGAAATGTCTATTTTTTTTTTTTTTTTTCTTGTTTGAAAGCTATACATATATATATATATATATATATATATATATATATATATGTTTTAATAAATGAAAAATTAAAAAATGAAATTTCTTTTTTAAACATTTATTTGCTATAAAGTTGGGAAATTATTTACATATATATGTATATCTGTATATATATATGCATTTAATTTTTTTTTTTTTTTTTTCTTCTTCAATTTTATTATATTATTTTAGCATATTTTTTATGAAAAAAACAAAAACTTATTGTCCAATGAAAAATAATACATGAATAAACATACGGTTATATCGAAGATATAAATATGACTATAATATATATATATATATATATAACATTGCTTTTTATACATATATTTTTTATGCATATAAGGAAATTATGTAAATTCATAATTTATAATATAACATAACACTTAATATATATGTATATTAAATTTTATTTATTTATTTAACAAATGCAATTATATAATTATATATTTTTTTTTCAATATTTCCACTTTTAATTATGAATGCTATATAATTATAAATAAAGACATAC
>NW_017385880.1:0-358 GCF_001602025.1 Plasmodium gaboni | reverse complement strand
CATATATTCACATTGAATAATATAAATATATATATATAAATATATATATATATATATATATATTCAAAAGAAGAATGAATAATTTTAATTATTTAAATAGAAATTATATTTATTTTATCTTTTTTTTTTTTTTTCCTTTTTTTTTTTTGTTAAAGTACAATAAAAAAAAAATATATATATATATATAATAAACATATAAATAATAATGTATATTTATAACTGGGGAAAAAAATTTTTTTTTTTTTTGAGATAATTATAAAAAAATGTAATAATATATATAATATATTCTTTATAAAACATATATGTAATATATATATATATATATTTTATGTATATAATAAAATAAATTATTATTATG
>NW_017385879.1:0-364 GCF_001602025.1 Plasmodium gaboni | reverse complement strand
TTTTTTTTTTTTTTTTTATAATTTTTGAACTACAAAAAAAAAAATCCTATTTTATAATACGCTTTTATAACAATTATTTATTATATTATATTGTTTTATGTTTCATTATGTTATTTTTTTAATATACTATTTTCTAATATATTATGTTGTGATATATATTATATTATCTTTTAATATTGTATCATATAATATACTACGTTATATTATTTATACAATGAAAAAACTAATATCACTAAAATTATATTAGTTAAAAATAGAATAATTTAAAGAAATAGAACAAAAATTTTCAATATATAGATAATATTATAATATTGTAATATTTGTATTATCTACAACATATACTACATATAAATATTTTTTTTTT
>NW_017385878.1:0-361 GCF_001602025.1 Plasmodium gaboni | reverse complement strand
CTTATAGGTTTGTATAATTTTTTTTTTATGTTGTTTTTTTTTTTTTTCTATATATATTAATAATATAATATTGTTGAAGGTTTCAAAAAAAAAGCACAAAATGTGTTAATAAAATTTAAAAATTCAAATAATTACTTTTATTTTGAAAAAAAAAAAAAAAAGAAACGAAAAGAAAAGAAAAAAAAACATATATATATATATATATATATATATATTTGTATTTTATAAAAAAATAACAAATATACAAAAATATTCACATATATTTTTCATAATATAAGAAAAGAAGAAAAAAATATATTAATTAAAATATAACATTATATTAAAAGCTTTCATTTATATTTAAATGAGAAAAAGAAAAATA
>NW_017385877.1:0-427 GCF_001602025.1 Plasmodium gaboni | reverse complement strand
TTTTTACTTCATTTTCTACAAAGGGGATAATATTATATGTATGTTATATATATATATATATATATATATATATATATATATATATAGGAGATGTTGTTTTATTTATTTATTTATTTATTTTTTTTTTTTATTATTAAATGTGTAAAATTTTGAAGGGTAATAAAAATAATATATATATATAAATAAAAAAATTACCATCTTTATGATATATTACTCGTCAAATAAATATTTTTATAAATTTATAGAGTTAAAATTTTATATTAATTTTGTCGTATATGTTACTTTATAAAATTAAAATTATTCATTTGTTCTTTTTTTTTTCCATATATGTAAGTTAATAAAAATGTCCCCACGAAAATTTTTTAATATCCTTTTAAAAAGTACTATGGTTACACATAATACATTTAATTATAAAAATTTTATAATT
>NW_017385876.1:0-395 GCF_001602025.1 Plasmodium gaboni | reverse complement strand
TCATAAGATATTGTTTTGTATCATTGTAATAAAAAAAGTTGCCACATAACACTAGTATATCATTATATGTGGCATTAAATGACAAAGTAAAATAGCACATAAATTTTAATATTAATATAATGTAACATATTTTAATAAATTTTTTTCTCTGTTATTTTATGTTGTAAAATTCATTGTATATTATACATATCCCTCAAATGTATATAAAATTATACAAATATTAATATATATATATTTATATATATATATTTATATATATATATATATATATAATAAATTTAGAATGTTAATATTTTTTTGTGTTAAATAATTATATCATATAATTACAACCGAAAAAAAGTATTCATATTTATTATAAAAAAGAAATTTAAGAAAAGAGAAAGTATACATATAAT
>NW_017385875.1:0-2020 GCF_001602025.1 Plasmodium gaboni | reverse complement strand
CTAAATTGTTCCCATATATTCCTTTTTTAATTTTAACAAATTTGTTTATCTATATATTCCTTTTATTTTAACAAATTTTTTTACTACATATTCTTTTTTTTTTATTTCAACTAAATTGTTCCCATATATATTCCTTTTTTTTATTTCAGCAAATTTGTTTATCTATATATTCCTTTTGTTTTTTCTATTTGAACAAAATTTTTTTAACTATATATTTCTTTTTCAACTAATGTGTTCCAATATAATTCTTTTTTTTATTTCACCAAAATTTTTTAACTATATATTCCATTTTCTAACAAATTTATTCCCATATATTCCATTTTTTAACAAATGTGTTAATATATATACTTATTATTTGAACAAATTTATTTCCATATATTCTTTTTTATTTCAATTAAATTGTTGCCATATAATTGTTCTTTTTATTTCACCAAAATTTTTCAACTATATATTCTTTTTATCTCAATAAATTTGTTCTTATATATTTCTTTTTTTTATTTCAACATATTTATTCCTATATATTTCTTTTTTTAACAAATGTGTTACTATATATTCCATTTTTTATCAAATTTATTCCCATATGTATTCAATTTTTTCTAACAAATTATTTTATTTTTATATATTCCTTTTTTTTCTATTTCAACAAATATGTTCCCATATAATTATTATTTGAACAAATTTATTTGCATATATTTTTTTTTTTTTTTCTATTTCAACAAAATTTTTTTTATCTGTATATTCCATTTTTTAACAAATTTATTCCAATATATTCTTTTTTTATTTCAACTAAATTGTTCCAATATATTCTTTTTTTATTTTAACAAATATATATCTATATACTTATTATTTCAACAAAAATTTTTTCACTATATATTTCTTTTTTTTTATTTCAACAAATTTATTTTTATCTATATATTTCTCTTTTTTTTTTTAATTATTTTCTGATAAAATTTCTCCTTTTCATTTTAATTTTGAAATGTGTGAAATATTTTGTTTTTTTCTATCAATCTTTTTTTTTTTTTTTTCCTGTATATTCTTTTTTTTATTTTAACGTAATTTTTTTTCTATATATTCCATTTTTTAACAAAGTTGTTCCCATATATATTCTTTTTTTTATTTCAACAAATTTGTTACTATGTATATCTTTTTTCTATTTAAACAAATTATGTCCTATATATTATTTTTATTTGAACAAATATGTAACTATATATTCCTTTTATTTTAACATAATTTTTTTTCTATATAATTTCTTTTTAACACATTTATTTCTCTATAATTTTTATTTCAATAAATGTGTTCCTATATAATATTTATTTCAACAAAATTTATTTCCATATATTCTTTTTTTTTTGATTCAATAAATATTTTTCTATATACTTATTATTTCAACTAAATTATTCCTATGTAATTTTTATTTGAACAAATGTGTTACTATATATTTCTTTTTTTTTTTATTTCACCAAGTTTGTATGTATATATTCCTTTTTTTTTTAACACATTTTTTTATCTATGTAATTTCTTTTTAACAAAGTTATTCCTATATATTCTTTTTTTTTTATATCAACAAATATGTTTCAATATATATTTATCATTTCATCAAATTTGTTTTCATATATATTCTTTTTTCTATTTCAACACAATTTTTTTAAACTATATAATTTTTTTTTAACAAATGTGTTTCCATATATTCCTATTATTTTAACACAATTGTTTTAACTATATATTTCTTTTTTTATTATTTCAACAAATTTATTCTCATATATACTTATTATTTTAACAATTTGTTTTATCTATATATTCCTTTTTTTTATTTCAACAAATATATATGTATATTCTGTTTTATTTTAACAAATGTGTTCCCATATATTCTTTTTTTTGTTTTATGTAAATTTTTCTAACTATATATTCTTTTTATCTCAATAAATTTGTTCTTATATATTTCTTTTTTGTTATTCCAACAAATTTATTTCTATATAATGTTTATTTCAACTAAATTGTTCCAATATAATTCTTCTTTTTT
>NW_017385874.1:0-704 GCF_001602025.1 Plasmodium gaboni | reverse complement strand
TATATTTCAACTAAATTGTTTCCATATATTCTTTTTTATTTGAACAAATATATATCTATATACTTTATATTTTAACAAATTTATTTCCATATATTTCTTTTTTTTATTTCAACAAATGTGTAACTATATATTCCATTTTTTATCAAATTTATTTCTATATATACTTATTATTTCAACAAGTTTGTTCCAATATTCTTTTTTTTTTTTTCAACAAATTTATTTTTATCATATATTTCTCTTTTTTTTTAATTATTTTCTGATAAAATTTCTCATTTTCATTTTAATTTTGAAATGTTTAAAATGTTTTTTTCTATCAATCTTTTTTTTCCCTATATATTCCTTTTTTATTTTAATAAATATATTTCTATATATACTTATTATTTGAACACATCATTTTCCCTATATATTTCTTTTTTTTATTTCATCAAATATATTTCTATATATACTTATTATTTGAACACATTTTTTCCCCTATATATTTCTTTTTTTTTATTTCAACAAAATTATTCCGATATATATTTCTCTTTTTTAACAAATGTGTTACCATATATATTTTTTTTTTTTATTTAACCAATTTGTTTATCTATATATACTTATTATTTCAAGTAAATTGTTCCCATATATATATTTTTTTTAACAAATATTTTTTCCTATATATTCCATTTTTTAACAAATGTGTTACTATATATTCCTTTTTTTAATTT
>NW_017385873.1:0-443 GCF_001602025.1 Plasmodium gaboni | reverse complement strand
TATAAAAAGATACAAAAAAAAATGTATATATAAAAAGATACAAAAAAATATGTATAGCTAAAAAGATACAAAAAAATATGTATAGCTAAAAAGATACAAAAAAATTATGTACATCAAATTCTAGTAAATAATATTATTATATGAAAACCAGAAGAAAAAGAAAGTGTAAAAAATTAAAGAACAAGTAATAAAATAAAAAAATAAATCGTTATTCAGCTAAAGAATTTTTATATATGTGTATAATATATATTATTCAAAAAAATAAACAAATATATAACAATATATATATATATATTCATATATTTAATTTTATGTTAATTATTCTTGTTGTTATATCTGTTTTATTATTTTATTATTATTTTTTTTTTCTTTTCTTTTCTTTGCTTTTTTTTTTTTTTTTTTGACATTATATATAATGTTTATTTTAATTCATTTCTTCTGAA
>NW_017385872.1:0-465 GCF_001602025.1 Plasmodium gaboni | reverse complement strand
TAAATAAAAAAAAAAAAAAAAAAAAATTCAAATTAATTCAAATATAAAAAAAAAAAAATAAAATGAAGAAAAAATGATTTATTATTATTATTATTTATTTATTTATTTAATGGAAAATATAAGTCTTAATTTCATGATGAAAAGGACATTTATATATTATATCATTATTTATTCATTATATATATACATGTTGTTTTATTTATTTATTAATTAATTTTTTTTTTGATATATTTTTATATACAAGGATATAGCACATATATATATATATATATATATGTGAAAATTTTAAAATGATAATATATTTTAATACATTTTTACAATATTTATTAAATATATTATTATTTTCTATATCTTTAATTAAATAGCCAATTATGCCTTATTTTTTTAATAAAAAGTTTCTTAACCACTATAGAATGAGAGAGAATTTGCCGTTGTTCATTTTGTAAAAAGCACACAATAGTTATA
>NW_017385871.1:0-451 GCF_001602025.1 Plasmodium gaboni | reverse complement strand
AAAAAAAAAAAAAAATACAAATATTAATAATTGAGCTATAATTTATTATTATTATTTTTTTTAATATAAGAAATAAAATCTTAATATTTATTAATTTATGTAAGAAAAATAATATAATAATTTATCTATAATTTATTGTTATATTATTTATTATATCTAATAACATATTATATATATATATATTTTTTTTTCGTCTATAAATAAAATAAAATATGCAACCACAAAATTCTTTTTTGTTTGTTCTGTTCGATCTGTATTATATATATTTTATTTATAAAATACATTTTATTTTTAATAAAAAAAAAAAATATATATATTTTAAGAACAATGAAATAAATAATTAATGTATATTATAGTTTCATTATATAATATATTATTTTGTATTATTATATTATTATTTTATATTATATTTTATTATATATATTTTGACATGCTTAATTAATAATATTTC
>NW_017385870.1:0-373 GCF_001602025.1 Plasmodium gaboni | reverse complement strand
AATACTTTATAAAACAGTCATTTAATAATTATTATTAAATAAAAAAATAAATATGCTTTATTTTTTGTAAAAAAATTTCAAAATGTATTCTATAATGCTAAATACATTATTTATATATAACATATGACCAACATAAAAAATATTTGCATGCATTTTTTTCAATATATCTTATTATATATATATATATATATATATATATATATATATATAATTAATTAATTAAATAAATAAAATAGTGATAAAAAGATAACATAGAATTACTCATAAATGTATTTAATAGTATTTAAAAACAAAAAGTACAAATATATATTTATACAACAGAATATTTTAAATAAATGCAAAATTTTGGTTTTAATTTGTATAATATATATAT
>NW_017385869.1:0-396 GCF_001602025.1 Plasmodium gaboni | reverse complement strand
ACTTTTACCAATTTTTATTTTATCCTTACTAATTTAGTTCATATTTTTACTTCTTTTAATGTGGACGATACTAATTTTGATACTATCATTACTAATCTTCATGTTATGATTTCTAATTTTGCTCTTATCGTTACTAATCTTGATGTTATGATTTCTAATTTTGCTCTTATCTTTCCACATAGTGGTATCAAATATATATAAGTACCACTTTTTCAAAATATGAATATTCGAAGTGTTATATGTGTAGGAAATATCAATATATGAGAAACCAATATGATTATATGGAAGTTTAGATATCAAAATAGAAGACTTGAAATACCAAAAAAAATATAAATATTTAATACCGAAAAATTAAAATATAAATGTTGAAAAAAAGAAAAAAAAATTATTAATATA
>NW_017385868.1:0-402 GCF_001602025.1 Plasmodium gaboni | reverse complement strand
ATATTTTTTATTATGTAATCATAAAATAATTATTTTTGATATTTTATTTGAATAATAATAATAATAACATTTTTTTAATTATTTTTATTACATGTAAAAAAAAAAAAAAAAAAAAATTATTCTATTTTATTTTTATAGATTTTTATATAATATTTTGAATATGTATTCTGAATAAAATTTATTCTAATATAAAAAAAAAATATATTATATATATAAATATAAAATGCAATAATATTTATATATAATTAATTCAAATAGGTCTAATTATCTCTTTTAATTTTTTTCATTTTTTTTAAAAATATATTTTATATATATAGTACAAATAAATGATATATTATACTTCATTCAAATATGTTTTGCCACATACATATATCTTATATATATATATTAAAGAATTATTCT
>NW_017385867.1:0-300 GCF_001602025.1 Plasmodium gaboni | reverse complement strand
CCACCGTAAAGCCTGTTGTGCTATCAGGGCAAGTTTTTTTGATATTGGCGATATTGTTAAAGGCACAGATTTATGGGACGATCCTAGCAAAACATATATTGATCAAACACTAAAAAATGTGTTTGAAGATGAAGAAAAACAAAGAAAAAAGAAAACAAAATATCCAAATCCTATTTTATATTTAAGAAAACAATGGTGGGAATATACCAATGCTATTGATCATGGTAGTAGTGTAAATAAAACCACCCGAGACAGTATTTGGGATGCTATGCAATGTGGAGTAACAAATGCATTGAAAGA
>NW_017385866.1:0-403 GCF_001602025.1 Plasmodium gaboni | reverse complement strand
AAAAAAAAAAAAAAAAAAAAAAAAAACATGCATATATATATATATATATATTTTGAACAATTTCCTTTATTGGAATTTTATATTTCAGTAGCAACAACATATATAAAAAAAGACACAGTATGAATTTGTTTTAAATATGTTATATTTATTTTATCTTATTAAATTAATATTATTCATTTAATATATATATATATATATTTATATTTTGTGTTTCCATAATTTATACGTGCATATACAAAGGAAAGAATACTTGTATTTTTATCTGTGCATATAATATATATATATATATATTTATATTTATATATATTCATTTAATAATTGTTCATATAAAAAAATAATATACACATATTTAATTATTTATGAACTGTACAGGTCATTTTATTTTATTTTATTTTATTTATTA
>NW_017385865.1:0-484 GCF_001602025.1 Plasmodium gaboni | reverse complement strand
ATATATCCCATATGTTATAATATTTATAAAGAGTATGATACGAATATTATATGTATATATATATATATATATATATATATATATATATATATATATTACATAAGAGTAAGGATAACTAATATTTATAATATGTATGTATTATATATATATATATATACATATAGACTAAGCTATCCTTAGTTATATGTACACATAATATATTATATGGGAAAAGGATAAGAAATATAAACTTTATATTTATTTTATAAAAATTTTTATATAAATTATAATCTTGACATTTAAAATATATATTCTCTTTGATATATTAGAAATATACAAAAGTGGTAATATACTCATATATATTTAAAAATAAAACAAAGTACTCAAATTATTGTCTTTCCTTCTTTTATAAAATTGTATATACCAAATAAATTTTACCAACATTTTATATATTATTTCCTATTATTAAAACCTCTTTTTTTTTTTTTTTTTTTTTTTTTTTTAA
>NW_017385864.1:0-2769 GCF_001602025.1 Plasmodium gaboni | reverse complement strand
AAAAAAAAAAAAAAAAAAAAGTAAACACCCTACTACTTTAATATCAAGTATATATCTGGAAAATTAACACTTTCGAATATAACCTTTTCTTATTCATAATCACTAGCTTATATTTAATATGATGATAAAAAAAAAAAAAAAAAAAAAAAAAAAGCTATAACCCTAAACAACTACAATCCATATACAACTTTTTATTATATATTATTATTTTATTTATTTTGTTCCACTCATCTTAATATATATATAATTCTAAACTCCTTTTTGCTTTTTTTTTTCCTTTACAAATATTATTATTGTTCTTATATATGAATGTGTAAATTTCCTTTATTTTTCTTATTATTCTTCAAAATGTCGTACACATCTCTCAAATTTTAATTAAAATGGAGAAAAAAAAAATTTATATGTTGCGTAAAAAGCATGAAATTACTAAAAAAATTGTATTTAAAGCCATTTTTTTCTTTTCTTTTTTATTATAATATATAATTTACATGCATAATTAACAAAAAAAAAAAAAAATTTAAATAATTTCAGGTGTAGTACTTCATGTGTAATAATTTATTATTTGTATATCTATTTTTTTTCTTTTTTTTTTTTTTAATGCACTACTAACTTTTAAATATAATAAATAAATTAAAAAATATACAAAATTTTATAGCAGCTATTATATAAATTATTATATATAAATATATATTACTACTTTTTTACTTTTTTTTTTTTTTTTTTTTTTTTTTTATTTTTTTTTTTAAATACTTTTTTTTTTCAATAAAAATACCACAAAAAAAAAAATTATTTAAATAAAATAAAAAAAAAAAAAATTTAAAAATTAAAAAAATCAATTAATATAATATAACAATAAAATAAAAAAAAAAAAAAAAAAAAAAAAAAAAAAAAAAAAAAAAAAAAAAAAAATTTTTTTTTTTATTTTTTTTTTTTTTTTTTTTTTTTTTTTTTTTTTTTTTTTTTTTTTTTTTTTTTTTTTTTTTTTTTTTTTTTATTCTTTTCTTTAAATACCTTATATTTTCACACACACACACACGCACAAAACAAAAATTATATAAATAAATATAAACCTAACAAAATTTAATACTTAAAAAAAGTAATTATATATATATTATAATTATAATTAATCACAAAAAAAAAAAAAAATAATAAAGGAAAATATTGAATATATTAATTTAAATAATATATTATTTGAACAAAAAATTATGTCTAACACTTTTTTTTTTTCAATGTAATTGTAAAATATCCTTTAATTATTAAAACTTTGATATAGGATCTATCTCGATTAATCTATAGGATAAAATAAAATATATATATATATCTTCCACTTTTTCTTATTTCAAGGAACTAAAATTATATATATATATATATATATATATATTTATTTATTTATATTCAATTATTATAAATATACAATAATACAATGACAATCAATGTATAATATAATCTTACACACTAGTTCTATATACATATTTAAAACAATTTATAATTATATCCTCAATGAATATACATTCTTTTATATAAGTTAATAGTACAAAAGAAAAAAGAAAAATTAAAACTATAAATACAAATCAACCTCCAACTGTACAACATTGTATTATTCCTTTTTTAAAAACGGTTTAAAATTATAATATATATATATATATTTATATATATTTATATATATTTATATATTTATATTTACGTTATCCATTTAACGTTTTAAAATATTTAATAAAAAAAAAAAAGAAAAAAATTGCGAATTTACATAAAACATTTCTATAAGTTCAAATTAAAAACATATATATATATATATATATATATATATATATATAATAGTACGAAAAAATTAAATAAACTAAAATAAAATAAACGTCTTCAACTAAGCAAACAAAAAAACTTTTTTTCAAATTATTATAACGAATAAATAAAATATTTATCTATATAGGTTCTTTTTTGATATATTCCTCTTCTCTGTGTACAAAAAAAAATTTATGTTCACGCTCATTTTACGAATCCTCAATTTTTATATTACGTTCTCACATTTTTTAATTTATTGTCTATTTTATACTTTCATATGTTTCAATATACTGTCTTTTTTTTTTTTTTTTAATATACTACACATGTTTTTGTTTTAAGACAAAAGTATATACATACATATATATATATTGATATGTACTACAAGACATACTTGCTCTTTTCTATATATATATATTTTTTTTTTTAAACGAAACAAAAAATTAATTCTTACCCTTATTGACATGTTAAAGCTCTACATGTTCCATCCACACAATTTACTATAGCCTTACATATATCGGATATAAAATTAGACAACGTCTTAAAACAACTGACAACAGGGTTTCCCATTTTAACAGTAAAAGTATATAATTATTTTTATAATATGTAAAAACTCAATATATATATATATATATATATATATATGTATAAACAAAATAAATGTAATAAAGTTTGCAAATTATGTTTTTTTTATTTTCAATCAAATTAATATTGAAGTAACAAATAATTATAAATATATCTATGTTGAAAAAAAAAAAAAAATTAAACATTTAAAAAATATATTTTATAAAATATATGAGGCCTTAAAAAAAACCTTATATATGTAACATATGTTTTTATATCCTATATTTATATATACATACATTTATATATATATATATATATATATATATATATATGTGCAAAAAAAAAAAAAAAAAAGCTAGCTGTTTGAAAAAAGCTAAAAAAAAATAATTAAAACATTTATTTATGTTTATTGTATAAAAAGACCAC
>NW_017385863.1:0-579 GCF_001602025.1 Plasmodium gaboni | reverse complement strand
TTTTTATTTGTGTGTGTGTGTATATATATAATTAATTAAAAAAATAAAATGAATGAATAAATAGATGTATAAATAAATGAAAGTAAGAAAATAAAAATGATTTGTATGAATAAACAAATATATAACGGGATGAGTTATACAGATATAGAAAGATGTATGGATGAACATATATAAATATGTACATATAATAATATATATATATAAAAATATATATATAAATATATACATATACATATACACTTTTATAATTTGATGTCTCTCTCAGCTTTCATGAATAAATATAAAGATGAAAATATTTTATTACATTATATATATTATATAATGCATAGAATAAATAATATATGAAAAAATAATACAAATAAATATATATAAATATAAATATATATATATATAATGATTAAATAAATATTATGTATAATGTACACATAAATTTTTCTTTCTTTTTTTTTTTTTTTTTTTTTCTTAATTAGCATAAAAACAGCATAATCAAATAAAAATATTTCAAAAAAAAAATAAAAGAAAAAGAAATAAATAAAAAGAATTCAAGCAATAAATCTTGAATTCATTTTTAATTAAAAA
>NW_017385862.1:0-2759 GCF_001602025.1 Plasmodium gaboni | reverse complement strand
AAAAAAAAACATAACTATAAATATGGAATTAAATATATTAAAAGTATTTTTTCCAAAATATATTTTTTATAAATACATATAAAATTAAATTGATAATCACATATATATATATATATATATATAATATTATATTTATTTATTATTATTGTTTTTGGCTAGCTGACTAGCTATTTTTGTGTATGGAAAATGATGATAATAAGAGGATATTCAAATATCATACATTTTGAAAGTAATAACATATATGTATGTTAATTCAGTAACCTATTTTAATTATGTTTTCTTCATTGATTATGAAAAAGTACTTGTATTAATATATAAAGCTTTTAAGGAATTTTGCAAATATTTTAATTGAATTTTTTTAAAATATGAGAATATTCTTTATAAAAAAAAAGTCTATGCTCTCTATGTTTCATGTAATATTATATTAAATTAAAAAAATATTTTATGGTCTCTTTGATAAGGATAAGACCACGATGAATTTTAAAAACTAAAAGCTGAATATATACATATATACATACATGTATATGTATATAATACATACATATATATATATATATATATATATATATATATATTTTTGTAAGCTTATATGTTATTTACTTTCATATTTAACATACATTTACTGATATCATAAGAATTTTGTAATTACATAGGCTATTGTTTGAAAGGATTATAAAAAGATTAACAATTCCAAAGCAATGAAGTTATAATTTTTTAATATAGGAAGATTATTATTATTTTATGAATATAACAAAGAGTCATATATTATATGAATTGAGGATGTATTCAAATATTTTATTTTTTAACAGTGAACATTTTGTGTAAATGTGATTAAATGTTAATGTTTTTAGAGTTATGAGTTAAGGTTGAACAGTTGTAGAATTGTGAGTATAGGTTAAATTTTTTTTGACTGAGATAAATTATAACTAGTGTATCTAATTTTTTTTATTAAAGTTAATTGTATAATGCATATAATTAGATTGTTGTAATTATTAAACGTTGGATGTAGTGTTGTAGTAGTTTATATATATTAATTATATTTTGTAGCACACTTAAATTAATATATATTTTAAAGGATTATTCATGGAAGGTACACTACAATTTTAATGTTATATAAATTAAGATAATCATAAATTAAATTTTAAATAGTGTTATGTTTAAAATTATACACATTAGGATTTTTATTAATTTGTTTAAAAAAATAAAAAATGTTTTACGTTATATAATATGATAAATAAACAAAGAAAAAAAAAAAAAATGTAAATCAGAGCAGAGCAATGTAAAGTAAAATAATAAAAATAATGAATAAATATATAAATAAAATAGTAGCAAGATATATAAAATATAAAAAGGTTTATATATATATATATGTATATATTTATATATATAAGATTTTTAAATGAAAATATTTATTTGATTAATTAATGAACATTTGTATATAAAAAAAATAAAATAAATTTTGATGAGAAAATTTATATTCCATGTATTTCTATTCCTTACCTTTGTAGCTTTATATATATATATATATATATATATATATATATATATACTTATTATATTTATAGAGGTAAGAAACATGTAAGAAATAATTAATATATAATGTATATATATTTCTTTTGTTGCACGTTTTTATATCCATTATATTATATATATGGTTTATTAAATATTTTTGTTATTTTTATACTTTATTTTTGAGGAATACATATGTATTCTTATTAAGTACAAAATTGTACTTATGTAAAATTTAATTTTTATGTTATTACATATATGTGTTTTTAATTTTTTTATTTTTTTTGTAGATAAATGTATATATATATATATATATATATATATATATATATATATATATGTGGGCATAAAATTTATATATATTATTATGATATATGACGCTATCAGTTTTTGGTGCATATATCTTAGCATGGCCATCCTTTAAAAGTATTTTGTATTAGAAAACATGTATGAAAATATAAAAATTTTGAAAAAAAAAATACAATTTTAAAATAAACAAACATGATTGGTACTGTGGAACGTCTCATGAAAAAAGAGAAGAAATATCACGAATAAATTCAATTAGTGTTTTTCGATGAAGTATTATAATATATAAGAAAAAAAAAAAAAAATATATGTTCAAATTTTATTTTCTTTTTTAATTTTTTAATATTTATAATGAATTCACTCTTTTGTTCATAAAATTTCCCTTTTTCATTAAAAATTTCTGTTCTTTTGGATTGTTCGATAAGAAAGAAAATGTTTATGAAATAAATAAATCAACATAATAATATATTATATTGCAGAATAAATTATATAAAAGTTGAGTATGGAGAGATATATAGTATATTCCAAATATATATATAGTCAAAGGTTTTTATCCATAAAAAATAAAACATATTTGTTTTATTTAATAAATCAACGTTTTTTATACATATAAATGTTAAACATATAATGGATATTCCATTTAATATTAATCCCCCTTCCCTCTTTTATTCTGCGTAATAAATGTAACAAAGAAGTCTTGATGATTACTAATAATTGTATAGAAAAAATATTTATGAATATATATATATATATATATATATATTTGTTTATGTGTGTAAGATGAGGCGTTTGTATAATAATTTTTTTTGTATAAACATTTTTACCATATAAATATATATATCTATATATATATATATATATATTTGTTTATGTGTGTAAGATGAGGCGTTTGTATAATAATTTTTTTTGTATAAACATTTTTACCATATAAATATATATATATA
>NW_017385861.1:0-530 GCF_001602025.1 Plasmodium gaboni | reverse complement strand
TATATATATATATATATAAAACAAGTATAAAACAAATATATATATAACAAATGTATAAAAAGTTTCATATATTATTAGAATTTTTACATAATATTAATAATTCTCACACATCAGATATTTTTTAATTTTTTATCATATCAAACTTTTTACTAATTTGTAATATAAAATATATTATATTACATAAAAAAATATACTATATATATATTTTTATGAATTCATATAAGATTTATATTTATAAAATAATATATATTTCTAATAATAACAATAATTATAATATATTAGAACAAAACTAAAAAGAATATTATATATATAATGGTACCACAATACAATCATAGTTAATATATAGTATATATATATATATATATAATAAAAATACCACAACATATATAATAACATGTATACCTCAGATATATGTACTTTGGGTTTACTAATTTTGTGTATATATATAAATATCAAAATCTTCCTCATATAATTATGATGGTAATATTATGTTATAATTTATATAATACCACTACATATTAAGAATACAA
>NW_017385860.1:0-457 GCF_001602025.1 Plasmodium gaboni | reverse complement strand
GTCTTTAAGATTTTTAAAATATTAAAAGGAATATATATTATATTTTTATTAACAACATAAATATAAATTGATTATATATTTTTTTTTTTTTTTATTAACAAAAATAAAAAATTTTAAATATTAATATATTATATATATGTAATATATATAATATTATTTATATTTATATTTATATATTAATGCGTTGCATATATATATATATATTTAACATATATATATACAATATATAATATAGTATTTATTTATATTATATGAAAAAGAAAGATCACCTTTATTTTTATACATATTTTATTTTTTTCTTAGTTTAGTTAATTTTTCAGTTTATTATAATATATATAATATTATTAAAAGAAAACAAATAACTTAATCCATATGTCCTTTAAGTTATACATATTATATATATATATATATATATATATTTATAGATACCTCTTTTTTTTTTTTTTTTTTTTTTTTT
>NW_017385859.1:0-897 GCF_001602025.1 Plasmodium gaboni | reverse complement strand
TATATTATAGCTTCCATACTATTAATTCTTTATTATATTTTAAAATATTATAGAAATTTAAAAATGGAAAAAAAAGAGAAATATTTGAAAATATTACAAGATTAAATATTTAGTGATGTCATAATAATTTTTCGTGCATTATATATATATATATTTATTACAAAGATGATATATTAACATATTATATTCATATACGAGTATATAATAATATAATTTTTTTTTAATTATTTTTTTGTTGTATTATTATTTTCTTAAATGTTTTTTTTCTTTTTCTTTTTCTTTGTTTTTTTTATATTTTATTTTATGTTTATTACAAAGATAGAATTCTAACATATTACATAAATATATGTATATATATTATTTTATTATTTATTTTGTTTTATAATAATTTGTTTTTTTAAAATTATCTTAAACTTTGTATTATAAATAAATTCTAAATTAATATTATATTTGATATATATATATATATATATGTATATAATTTTTTAGTTATTGTTAACGAATTTGCATATAGATTTTTTTTTATATGTACATCTTTGCTTGGTGTGTATAGTTCTTGTAGAACTCTATATGCAATTCAAATTATTCTATGTCCAAATTGTATATAATAAGAAAAAATATAAAAGTAATTATTATGACAAAAAAAAAATTTCATTCTCTTCAATTAATATATTTAGTGTATAATATATTTTTATTTTAAAAAAGTTTTTTTTAAATGAAATTGTAATAAATAGTAGTACATATGAGGTTTCATTTTCGTTTTTAAATAAAGATATTGTTTAAAAATATGGACAGGTTATTTATTATAAATTATGAAATGGATCTTTTAAAATAAATAGTACAAAAGATAAAATCCATTATATTTTCAAATATAAAAGAAAAAAAAGGGGAAATATT
>NW_017385857.1:0-300 GCF_001602025.1 Plasmodium gaboni | reverse complement strand
AATACATGTATTCTAGAAAACTATTATAAACATTAATATGTACTATATATATATATATATATATATATATATATATATAATATTCTTAATTAAAGATAGAATGCTTTGTAAAATAATTTATATATTTAATATTATTAAAAAAAAAAAAAAAAAATGAATTATCACATAATTTTTTTTTATTATTAATAATATAAAATTTTACAATTTTATTTTTGTTATTTTTAAAATATTACTAATATATTTTTATTATTATTATTATTCCTAAAAATGGTTGTTATAAAAAAAAGTGTTGGTTATTTC
>NW_017385856.1:0-532 GCF_001602025.1 Plasmodium gaboni | reverse complement strand
ATATGTATATAATGATAGTATATATTCATTTATATATTTTAATAATATAAATAATTTTTGTATTTTTTTTGTAATAATATCATACATATTTTTTTTTATTTCATATGTATACTTATACATATGTATTCTTATGTATTTATAAAATATATTAATTTTTGTATTTTATATATTTTATATATATTTTATATATGTATATAAATTTTTTTTCGATAAAAATATATTTTATTATCATACTTATTTTTTTAAAAACGATTTAATTTATCAATTAATTATTTTACATATATTTTAATTTGTTTTTATTATTATCATAGATATTGATTTAGAATTGTTTTAATTTATAAATTATTTTACATGTATTCTAGTTTAATTTTTTATATATCATATAAAAAAAAAAATTAAATAAAAAAATAAAATAAATCTTAATAATATTAATAATAACAATAAAACGTATAATGATATTACCATTAATATTAATATTAAAAAAAATAATATTATAATCATAACTAATATAAACTATTACAAAAATTCAAAA
>NW_017385855.1:0-540 GCF_001602025.1 Plasmodium gaboni | reverse complement strand
TTTTTTCTTTTTGTTGTAAGTTTTATAAATCAAATATATAAAATAAAAACACCAATTTCTAAAAAGAAAAAAATTAAAGGAAAATATATATATATATATATATAAATTTAATATATTGTATATCAAAATAAATAGGTATAATTCTGATAATAAATATTATAAAGATGTATTTGTATCATTATATATTATATTTTTAAAATAAAATTTATTATGTTATATATATATATAAACATATATTTATATTGCTTTTTATTTAGATTAGATATATTTATTTTTACAATAATATAAAAAGTACATTATATATAAAAGTTAAAAAAAGAAGAAAAAAAACCATTAACGATATTGTTATTAAAATATCTACAAAAATGAAAATAAATAAAAGAAATAAATTTTTTATAAAATATTTATATTAAAATATATATCTGTAACATTATAATACATAATTATATATAATATAATGAATAATTATTTTCTTAATACTAATTTATTTATATTATATAAAAAAAAATAAAACCAAACAGCTAAAAAAAAAAAAAAAAA
>NW_017385854.1:0-516 GCF_001602025.1 Plasmodium gaboni | reverse complement strand
TTTTTTTTTTTTTTTTTTGCAAATAGTTGCTTCCATAATATTATGTGTATATATAATATATATTTATATATTATATACATTTTTTGTTTTTATTTTATTTTTTTTTTTTTTGATACTTGTAAATATTATATATATATATAATATATATGTTTTAATATGAAGAAAGTAAACCACAATTAAGAATATATGATAGAAGCTTAAATTGCATTATATATTAATATATTATTAACATATATATATTACATATATATATATATTTATTTTTTTTTACTGTTTTTTTTATATTTAAAACATTTTGTTTTGCGTATTAATATATGCTTATATAAACATATACACAGGATTAACACACATATTATTATTATTATATATATATATCTGTGTGATATTACGATTATATAATTATTGTTTTATGGCATACACATATAAATTTTTCTGTATTTATATTTTATATAAAAAAATATAATTTAAAATTATATTGGAAAAAAAAAGAATTGAAGAAAAAAAAAAATAAATAAA
>NW_017385853.1:0-328 GCF_001602025.1 Plasmodium gaboni | reverse complement strand
AAAATATATATATATTATATATAAAGGTACATACACAATATAAGAATATGTGTTTAAATATGTAAAAATAGAAATAAATAAATAAATAAATATATATATATATATATATATTATATATATATGTATACATTTATTTTTTATTTGTCCATTTAACCTATATTACAACGTTTAAGGGATGAATATCTTAAAATGTGAAAGGAGATCAGGACCTTTCAATATATAAAAATAATAGAATGTTGAAATGTAAGATGGTTCTTTTTTGTTTTTATATATGTAGAAAAAACAAAAAATTATATTCGTTATTTTTTTTAAATCTTTATATATATAT
>NW_017385852.1:0-889 GCF_001602025.1 Plasmodium gaboni | reverse complement strand
AAATGAAATGTTACTAATTTCTATTATATATATAAATTCCTCTATTTCTTATTCTATAGCTTCCAAAAAAAAAAATAAATAAAATAAACCACCATATTAAAAAAAAATAAAAATAAAATAATATATAACGTAACACAAAATATATAAAAAATACCCACAAATATATATATCTATACCCACAAAAAAAATATATATAAATATCTATACACCAACATAAATATATATATATATATACACACACAAATATATATAAATATATATATCTATGTTCTACATATATATAGAAATATAGAAATATAAACGCATATATATATTTACGTATATATATGCATTCATATTTCTATATCTCCATATATATCCAACATAGATATATATACATATATTTATGTATATGTATATCTATATATATATTTATGTGTATATATATATATACATATTTTTTTGTGTGGCCATAGATATATACATTTGTGGATATATATACCACTATATATATGTAACCACATGTGTTAGTAGTACCACTACATAGTGTCGCCACTTAATACACTTATTTTGATAACTAAATCACGAATTTTAATTTAATGTTACAATTTTTTGTCTAATCTTTACTAATTTAGTTGACATCTTTATTTCGTTTAATCCTGAAAGTACTAATTTTGGTCTTATTCTTACTAATTTTCATCTTATTTTTACCAATTTAATTCTTATATTAATCAATTTAGGTATTATCATTATTAATTTTGTTCAGAGTTTCACTTATTTTCATCTTGAAACTATTAATTTTGATCTTAATGTTACTAATTTTTATTTTATTCTTACTAATTTAGTTCACATCTTTACTTCTTTTAATCCTGAAGTTACTCATTTTGGTCTTTTATTAATCCATTTTTGG
>NW_017385851.1:0-1326 GCF_001602025.1 Plasmodium gaboni | reverse complement strand
TTTTTTTTTTTGGTGTAGATTTAAAAATTATAAATTTATATATTATTTCTATTATTTTTTTAAGGTTAGATTTGTTATTTTTTAGATAGTATTATCAATATAAGAATATTCATCTATCTTAAGTATCTTTTGTATTCTCTTTAAATATTCTAAATAGAATATTTTTTCCCAGAGATATATAAAAGTTTTAAAAATGAAATCAAAATTGAATAAAAAAAACAACTTTTCATTTAAAAATTTTATTAAAGAATAGAAAAAATAAAAAATAAAAAAAAAACACAGTATGATTGAAAACTAATTTTGTATGGTATTCCATTTTATATTTTAAAATATATACATATATATATATATATATATATATATATAATATTTTAAAAGAATATAACATCTATATTATAGATAAATATATATTATATATGTGTATATATGTAGATAAAAACGTTTTATGTATTTTCTACATTATTATTATTTTTTTTTTATTATCTAATTGTTATAGATTATATATTTATTATACATATTTATATACTTTTAAAATGGACAAATATATATAGTGTAATACATGATAATTATGAATATATTGATATATATAAATATATATATATATATAAATTTAAAAAAAAAAAAAAAAAAGAAACATTAAGATATTAAAAATATATTTGTTTGAATTATATATAAATACATTTATGAAAAAATAATATAAGAAATATAATTTTTTTTTTATCCAAAAGTTTTTAATGTATGTGTAAAATTAATATTGTAAAAAAAAATATATAAAGTTATATATAAAATATAATATAAATAATATATTTTTTTTATTTTATGTTTTAAAAATATATTTATTTTTTTTATTTCATTTTTAGCTAGAAACATATAAAACAAATGAAAAATATATGAGGATTTATAAAAAAATTTATATTTAAAAAAATGAAAAAATTAAATGATTAATTTCTGAAAATTACTTAAAGAAATATATTTATAACCTATTTAGAATTGTATTATTAATTCATAAGTAAAAAAATCATCACAAGGAAAAATATATTTTTTGCACATATTATTATATGTGCTTAATATATTATCTGAAAAAGGTTATGTATTTTTAAAATATATGTTTAATTAGAAAAATAAGTAGGATTATCTTTTTTTTTCTTATTATGTGTTATTCTTATTTGTTTGTTCATTTATTTGTTCATTTATTTGTTCATTTATTTGTTTATTTATTTTATTAAAAACATAAATTAAATATCCTTGTGAAGTACCAAAAGCGAAATAATAATATTTTTATATGTTATTTAATGAATAAAGAAATATATTATTTAAAAAAATAAA
>NW_017385850.1:0-487 GCF_001602025.1 Plasmodium gaboni | reverse complement strand
TCGAAGTATAGGCTTTTTCTAGAAAAATAATGAATATATATATATAAATATGTAGATATATATATATATATATATATATATGGGTATATATGTAGGTATATGTATGGATATATATATATATATGGTATTATAATGTTTTATATTGATATATACATGTATATTTATTTATTTAATTTTTTTTTTAACAATATTTTTTTTACTTTTTTTTTGTTTATTCAAATTTCAATTTTGCTCTCGTAAAAAAAAATGTTTTTTTTTTTAATAAATAAAATTTTATATCTTTTTTTTTTTCAAAAAATTTAAAAAAATTTTTTTTTTAATAAAATTTATTATTATTATTATTTTTTTTTTAGATATGAAATTTCTCATTTTTTATTTATTTTATTTTGTTTTTTTTTTTTTATAAAAATTTTTATTTTTATTCTTAAATTTGTGAACATTTTTTTCTTCCTTTTTTTGTTATTTTTTTTTTAAGAAATATGTTTCC
>NW_017385849.1:0-381 GCF_001602025.1 Plasmodium gaboni | reverse complement strand
GATGATAACTTGTTCCCCTCGTGATATTTATATATTCTAATTGGGTCATATGTGGTCCCGAGGTCTTAAAACTATTTTGGCTTATCGGTATATATATATATATATATATATATATAAGTATATATTTAAAATATTTATACTTAATTTATATATTTAATATTTAATATATTTTTATTTTATTATTATTTTTTTTTTTATATGTTTATGCTTAATTTTTTTTTTATTTTTTATTATTTTTTTTTTTCATAGTTATTTAAGAATTTCCCTCTTTAGCATATTTGAATAGATATCCATATTTTTCTCACATTTTTGAAATAACACAACTTGCAATTAACAATTACAGAAAATGGAAAGAAGAAGAAACAGATATAAAAGAAAGAA
>NW_017385848.1:0-522 GCF_001602025.1 Plasmodium gaboni | reverse complement strand
TTTTTTTTTTTTTGGTTGATGTTTGTGTAACTAATTAAATAAAAACAGTTAGACATAAATATTTTTATTATTCTTATTTTTTTCTTGTTTTTCAATAAATTATACAGTTTTCAAATATTTTTCAAAATATTAGTATAAATAAAAGCAGTATACATAAAAAAAAGAAAATATTAAAGAAAAAAAAATTAAAGAATACTTGTATTTTTTAACAATTAACATAAAAAAAAAAAAAAATTAAATAAAAATAACTAAACAAAATAAATGAAATATATCGAACCATAATGAACAATAATAAATATATATTTTGAATATATGTATAATATAAAATATATATAGATAAATTTATATGTTTATTTTTACCTAAAAATTTATAAATTGAACAAAAATTAAGAAGGTATAAAAAATGTAAAGTTAATAAGATATTTTAATTTTAAAATATATATATATATATATATATATATATACAACTAATTAAAGTAAAATTGAATTTGTTTATTATTTATTTTTTCTTTTCACAACTAT
>NW_017385847.1:0-371 GCF_001602025.1 Plasmodium gaboni | reverse complement strand
GACCTGTGTTATGTCTTTGTTCATTACTCCTAGTTGGTGTTATTGGATTAGTCTTTGATGACTTTTCTTTTCCATTTTTTGGTTTTGTTGATTGGGAATCCTCTTTTTGTGTTATTTCAGCATTTTCAGTATTGATACTAGAAGAATTTTGAGTGTTTTCTTTTATTTTTTTCTTTTTTTTGTTTAATTAAAGGTAAACCTACACTTGATGATATATTAAAATTTATTTATTCGTTCTTAGAACATTTTAGAACATTAAAAAAGGAATTACATAAAAAACATAAACAGGAACTGCTTGGAAAAATTGAGAAACCTTGGGCGGGTGAAAAATTTTATCGAAGTTAAAAGAATTATATATTATTTTTAATAAT
>NW_017385846.1:0-301 GCF_001602025.1 Plasmodium gaboni | reverse complement strand
ATATTATTTTCTTTTATTATTACACTATTAGAATTGTTAGAATATATATGTTTATTATTATATTTATGTATATCATATTTTATATTATTACATATATAAGGAATATTTTTTATCTTATCATATTCTACACATGATTTATTTTCTATATCAAAATAATTTGTTTTACTATGAATCATTAAATTATTAAATATATATCTCTTTATTTTTTTATCAAATATATTATAAAAAAATCTATTACTTTCAAAATCCTTTATATTACACTTTGTGCTGATATCATTAATATTGGTAGGACATCCTTTGG
>NW_017385845.1:0-590 GCF_001602025.1 Plasmodium gaboni | reverse complement strand
TTTTTTTTTTTTTTTTTGTATGTATAAGAACCATAGGATATTATTATAATATTCTGGTATATTAAATTATTTATATATCAATAATATGGTTATTTGTTAAAATATATAATTTGTATAAAAAATAAAATAATATATATATATTTTTCTTTATATAAATACATTCCAAATAAGTAAAAGGATTCATATGTGTTCTTGGTATTATTATATATATATATATATATATATATATATATATAATACGTGTATGCTTTTTTTTAAAACTAATTTTTTATATATACAATATAATAAAATATATGTATTATATGAATTTTAAAACAAATGTGGTTGTTTATTGGTTATATATTTATATAACTTATATATTAATTATAGATATATGAAATTATAAAAAAAGATTGTTATATAAAATATATTATATATATTATATATTAGTATAATAAATAAATAAATATATATATATATAATATTATTGCACAACTTATATATTTGATTCTTTCTTTTTTTTAGGATTATAAATTTTAATTCTTATGATGAAACTACAATATAATAGAACAAAAAATATAAGTATATATATATATATATATATATATATA
>NW_017385844.1:0-367 GCF_001602025.1 Plasmodium gaboni | reverse complement strand
CACTTGGTTAATTTATATATATATATTTATATGATTTTTATATAAACAAAGTGTTTATAAGTGAAATTATTAAGTAATATTATATAACATATAATTATATATTGTTATTAAAATAATACAAAATAATATATACATATATATAACATTTTATATGTAAAAACATAAATATATTATTATTTATTTGGAATGTACTTTGAGATATTTTTTTTTATATGAAAAAAAAAAAAAAAAAAGAAAGGATGAACTAAAAAAAAATATATATAATATTTATATTCTTATTACATATATATAATATATATATGTTATATAGTAAGTATCAAAAATATGATATATTAAAATATATACATATAAAATATTCATTTTGCTT
>NW_017385843.1:0-486 GCF_001602025.1 Plasmodium gaboni | reverse complement strand
ACCAAATGATAATTTTATATAAATAAATTATAAAATAAAAAGATTATAGTATCCAATAAAGAGATAACTATATATGTTTTATATTTTAATTAAAATATATATCAAATAATACTGTTAATTTATGTTATATGTAAATATATATAATATAGCATAATATATACACATAAATAAACGCATACATCATAATATAAATATATATACACATATATATATATATATATATATATATATATATATATTATATACAATCAAATAACTTATGCATAATTCCTATAATTAATTAAAATGTGAAAAAAAAAAAAAAAAGTAAAATAAAATAAATATAAAATCTTAAAACATATATATAATATATATATATATATATATATTTACTTTGTATAATAATAACAACATACGCTTTTGTCTTCTATATTATAAATTCATTCACGTTTATTATATATATATATATATATATTATATCTCATTTTTGCATATATAATACATTAT
>NW_017385842.1:0-480 GCF_001602025.1 Plasmodium gaboni | reverse complement strand
TTATTTTGTTTATTTTATTTTTTTTTTTTTGTTTGTGTTGTTTATTCATTTAGGTTTTATATATATTAATTATAAGTTTGTTTTTCCATATGATAATTTTTATAATTACAACTTTTTAGTGATAAATATATTATGATGTTAATATAATATAAAAAAAAAAAAAACAATAAATTTTTGTTATATATATTTTTTATACATCCTTTTTTTATTATTTTTTTTTTTACTTTGCTTTTTTTTTTTGTTTTGTCTGTAAAATATATTTAACATGAAATGTTTACAATGATATATATGAAAATGTTATAATATATATTTTTTTTTCCTTTCTTTTTTTTTTTTTTTTTTTTTTCTTTTTTTCTTGGATCTTTTTTTCAAATTGTTTAGTACATATAATAAACATATATATAATATTATATATATATAATAATATTTATATAATTATCCTAATAATTTTCTTTTTTTTATTTTTTTTTTCTTTTGATT
>NW_017385841.1:0-432 GCF_001602025.1 Plasmodium gaboni | reverse complement strand
ATGATATTAAGTGCTCACATGGAAAAACATATCATACACTATGTTAAATAGTAAATATGATGATAGATAAATGAATAAATATATATAATATATATATATATATTAATAATACTTTATGTATACACATTTTTTAGTTATTAAATTACTGATAAATAAGAAATGATGCCTTTTATAATTTTTCATTTTATTAAAATATATAAAATAATATATTATATTTACCACTATGACATTATATATTATTAAAATTTATTAATTATTATTTTTTTTCTTTTATTAGTAATTAATAATTATATCGATTATAAAAGACGCCAAAATGAAACATATTTATAGAAATAATGTTTTAATTTTTTTTTTTTTTTTTTTTGTGATATACTAAAAATGGCTATATGTATTAAAATATATACATATATATAAAACATACCTTTTTTTTTT
>NW_017385840.1:0-310 GCF_001602025.1 Plasmodium gaboni | reverse complement strand
ATAATTTATAAGTTTATGTGTTTATTATTGTTTTTCTTGTTGTGCTTTTGTTAGGTCTGGTGCTGTTCCTTCTTCTACTGTTTCGTCATCTTCTTCTTCTTCTTCTTTTTCTTCTTTTTCTTTTTCTTCTTTTTCTTCTTTTTCTTTTTCTCCTTTTTCTTGTTTTTCTTCTTTTTTTTCTAATTGTGTTGATTCTGGTGCTTTTGCTACTTGCTCATTTGTTTTACTCTCAAAATTTTTTGTCATCAGAGTATCTAATAAGCTTATTGCATTTTGATATACCATATTGTAAAGTTCTTCATTTTCCTTT
>NW_017385839.1:0-628 GCF_001602025.1 Plasmodium gaboni | reverse complement strand
ATATATATATATATATATATATATATATATGTATATGTATATATGTTCTTAATTTTTCTTATTTTATATGTTTTTAAAAAAATATGATTAGTTATGTTTGAGAATGTGTATATATATTATTTTAAATTCTTTGTATATGAACCCCATTTTTTTAAATAGTAATAAATATAAGTGATATATAAATATAGATATATATATATATGTATATGTATTTATTATATATGTGCTTATTATATATGTATTTATTATATATATATATTATATATTATATAATAAATATATAAGATTATTTTGTGTTTAATATGCATTATATGTATATTTGTGTAAATGAGCTTTTTTTTTTTTTTTTTTTTTTTTTTTTTTTTTTTTTTTTTTTTTTTTTTTTTTTTTTTTTAATTTTTTTTTTTTTTTTTTTTTTTTTTTTTTTTTTTTTTTTTTTTTTTTTTTTTTTTTTTTTTTTTTTTTTTTTTTTTTTTTTTTTTTATTTAATTTTTTTCTTCTTGCAAGTTTAAAATAATATATGCTTATATAATAAATAAATAAAGATATGAATATATATATATATATATACATATATTTATATATATAATGAAAAAAACGAAAAAAATAGTATATTGTTATATATATG
>NW_017385838.1:0-459 GCF_001602025.1 Plasmodium gaboni | reverse complement strand
TATATATATTGACACTTCATAATAATATAGTAATAAACAACCTATTTGATATTTTAGACAAAATAAAAATGTGTAGAACAATAGTTGTTAAAGATGTATGACACACAGATTATATCACATTGCATCATATATATATATATATATATATATATATATATATATATATATAATACATATTCTAACATACAATTTATTATGATTGAAATAATAAAATAGTTAACCAAGGAATTTTGAATATCATAATATGTAATATTCGACATAGCATAAATAGTATAAAAAATTTAAATACCAAAATAATTAAAAAATGTATTTTATTAATTTAATTGGTTTCAATTTTTTGTGCTTAAATATATTATATGTTACACATTTCACTCTAATATGTCTAAGTGTTACTCAAATGAATATATATATATATATATATATATATATATATATATATATATATATATTTATAAGTAT
>NW_017385837.1:0-484 GCF_001602025.1 Plasmodium gaboni | reverse complement strand
ATACATAAAATAAATTTTATGCATGTATTTTAGAATTATTTAATATATTTTAAAAAAGTTTAAGAGAATTCATTTATATAAGGAATATATAAATATAAATTATTCACAAAAAAAAAAAAAAAAAAAAAAATTATTATTATCATACAAGGTTATTAAAATAAAAATTAGTTGTCTATATATTAATATAGAATTCAAAATATTTCATATATAATATAATTATAACATACATAATTACATAATATATATATTTCTGGAAATGGTTTTAAATATATTTTTTACTTTTATTGTTATTTTTTCATTTTTTTTGATATCATTATTAGATTTAATTTTAAATTATTATGAAATCATTTTATTTATATGAACAATTTATGATTTAATTATTCCATAATAGAATATAAAAAAATATTTAGTTCTTCCGTAAAATTTTATTCTCATATTTAATTAATTTCTTTGGTTCATATATATAATAGGAATTTCATTCTTT
>NW_017385836.1:0-682 GCF_001602025.1 Plasmodium gaboni | reverse complement strand
AATAAAAAAAAAAATGACAAAATTTTTTTTTTAAATAAATAAAAAAAAGAGAAATAAAAATATATATTTCAGAAATTTCAAAAATATATAAATAAAAAAAAAAATGAGAAATTTTTTTTTAAATAGGAAAAAAAGCAAAAAAATTCAGTTAAAATAAAATAAAAAAAATGAGAAATTTTTTTTAAGAAGATAATTGAAAAAAAATTCAATTAAAATAAAATAAAAAAAAGAGAATATATTTTATGAAAAAAAATTCATTATGAAAAAAAAATGAGAACATATTTTATTAGAAAAAAAAAATACACAAAAATTAAGTTAAAAAAATGAGAAATGAGAAATTTTTTTTTAAAATAAAAAAGAGATAAAACAATTTCAAAAATTTCAAAATATATAAATAGAAAATGAGAAATGTTATGAAAAAAAGTATATAAAAAAAAAATTCAGTTAAAATAAAAAAAATGAGAAATTTTTTTAAATAAAAATAAAAGCAGAATTCAGTTAATATAAAAAATGAGAAATTTTTTTAAATAAAAATAAAAATAGAATTCAGTTAATATAAAAAATGAGAAATGTTATGAAAAAAAAGAATATAAAAAAAAAAAAAAGGTAATATATAGTTACACATTTGGTTAAATAAAAAAGAAGAATTATATTGGAACAATTTAATTGAAAGAAATAAAAA
>NW_017385835.1:0-629 GCF_001602025.1 Plasmodium gaboni | reverse complement strand
TTTTTTTTTATAAGATTAATGCTCTATACAATAGATTAAATATATAGAATAAAACAAAAAAAGAATTATTAATTTGATAGTATAATATTTAATTTGTAATAGTAAAAAAAAAAAAAAATAATAATAAATAAATAACTATGAAAAATATTGATTTATAATAAAAAAATTATTCTTTAATTTAATATATATAATTTTATATATATGACATGATTTTTATATATATAATATAATATAAATATTAATATGTTTTTGTTTTAAATATAATTTAAGAACAAAATGGTTCATGTTATTCTTATTTAACATATAATATAATATTTTTTATAAATGACCTATTAAATAATTTAATAATTATAATTATTTACTATAAATTTATATAGAATATTTATATACTTTTTTTTTTTTTTTTTTTTTTTTTATTTAAATTAATATAATTTCTATTTATGTTATAATTGTGTTTATGGTTGCATATTGATCATATAATAATAAAAATATTTTTCAGTAAAAAAAATATAAATGGTATATATATATATATATAATAAATATAATAATTTTTTTTTTTTAATTAAAGAATTTATTTTATTATTATTATTTTATATATATATATATATATATATATATATATATAATAC
>NW_017385834.1:0-633 GCF_001602025.1 Plasmodium gaboni | reverse complement strand
AAAATTATATATCTTAAAAAAAAAAAAAAAAAAAAGAAAAAAGGGAAAAAAATAAAAAAATATATATTTCATTCCAAATTTATTAGAATACCAGTTTTTTTTTTTTTTTTTTATTTTGAATTAAAGAGAATTTGGAATTTTGTTTTTATTTAGGGAAGAAAAACAAAAATTAAAAAAGTGAAAATAAATTATCACATTAATATTATATATATATATATTTATTAGAATAATATTTCCTTAATTAAAGTAATAATTTCTTTACATTTATTATATATATATATATATATTTATTTATTTATATTATATTTATGTAAATTATAAAAAATTGAAAACAAAAACAGGATTGTTTCCATATATTGTATCAATGTATATATATTTTCATTATATTTTAATAATTATATGTTTATATATATGTAAATCCTTATTATACAAATTATTTTACCATATTTTAAATGTAGAAGGATTTAAAAAAAAAAATAATAAATAAATAAATAAAAAAATAAAAAACAGCCAATTTATGTTATATATATATATATATGTATATATGTGTAATATTTATATATATAATTTTTTTTTTTTTTTTTTTTTTTACATGACTTGTTCATAATTTTTCTTTTTTCTTTTTTTTTTTTA
>NW_017385833.1:0-541 GCF_001602025.1 Plasmodium gaboni | reverse complement strand
ATATATTGTGGAAATTGATATTTGCATATTTTATTATTCATTATAATTATTAAATGAATATATTTTTTTTCCTTATGAAATATAAAATATAAAAAATATCATTATATATATATATATATATATATATATACATATATATTATGAAATAACAAGAAATATTATATAAATTAAAAATTATATTTAAAAATAAAATTTAAAATTATTTTAATATATGTAAGGTTCTTTTTTTTTTTTTTTTTTTATTCACCAAAATAAGAATATAAAAATAAAAAAGTTAATGGTTTTCTTTTAAAAATATTTTTAAAATTAATATAATACTATAAATAAAATATGCTTAAATGTTTCAATTTAAATCTTGTTAAAATTAAAATATTTTCGTTCATTTTTTTTTTTTTTTTTTGTGCATTTAATAATAATAATTATGATGACTATTTTATATAAATATATTATATTATATATGTGAATTTTAATTGAGGGTTTATAAATATTTGACATGTATTTATTATATATATATATATCAAATATTTTCTTTTTAATTAAG
>NW_017385832.1:0-451 GCF_001602025.1 Plasmodium gaboni | reverse complement strand
TTTATCTTGTATGTGCATTTATATGAAGAATTATTTTAACCTTTTTTTTTTTTTTTTTTTTTTTTTTTTTTTTTTATGATGATACCATTTATTTCCATTCTTTTTGATTTTATTATTTTATTATTTTTGTTATATTCTTTTATATATATATATAAATGGAATCTTATGTATATGTTTCAAAAATAAAAATGCTATGATCAGTTTATCTAATATTGCACACGAAAGTGAAAAGGATGAAAAAAAAAAAAATAAATACATATAAATAAATAAAATATATATGTAATATATTCTATTAGTAGTAAGAAAGAAATATATTAATACATATGTCATATATATATATATATTTATTTATATTTATGTTTATTTATTTATACATATATATATATATATATCATATATATCATATATTATTATTTTTACATGAATTGTTCATAATTTTTTTTTTTTTTTT
>NW_017385831.1:0-441 GCF_001602025.1 Plasmodium gaboni | reverse complement strand
GATATCCATGATAATGGTAAGTACATGTATGAGTAATTTAATCCTCTTAAAATATGTAAATATGTTAATAAAAATACAAGAGATGCACCTGTTGCATGCATATATCTAAAAGCCCATCCACTCCATAGCTCTCTTAAAATGTGTTGTATACTATAGTATGCGTATGAAACATCTGGTGTATAACGACTTGCTAAAAATACACCAGTAATTATTTGAACAAAAAATATAATTCCTAAAAGGAATCCATAATTCCATAAAAAATTGATATTCAATGGACATGGGTAATTAATTAAATGTGCTTTAACTAAATTAATAGAGTGAAAGTTCATAGAAACAATAAATAGTAGTATTATTTAAAAATTAATAAACCAAATAAAGTCATTGTTGATCCAATAGAACAAATCATATTCCATCCATTTAAAGCGTCTGGATAATCAGGAA
>NW_017385828.1:0-468 GCF_001602025.1 Plasmodium gaboni | reverse complement strand
TATATATATATTTATATGATTTTTATATAAACAAAGTGTTTATAAGTGAAATTATTAAGTAATATTATATAACATATAATTATATATTGTTATTAAAATAATACAAAATAATATATACATATATATAACATTTTATATGTAAAAACATAAATATATTATTTTTATTTGGAATGTACTTTGAGATATTTTTTTTTATATGAAAAAAAAAAAAAAAAAGAAAGGATGAACTAAAAAAAAATATATATAATATTTATATTCTTATTACATATATATAATATATATATGTTATATAGTAAGTATCAAAAATATGATATATTAAAATATATACATATAAAATATTCATTTTGCTTATTTTAAAAAAAATAAAACATTTACTTATATTATATTATATATATATGTGACATGTTTTTATGTTATTATTTATAAGAGCCAACACGTATATAATTTTCAATTTTTTTTTTTTTTTTA
>NW_017385827.1:0-392 GCF_001602025.1 Plasmodium gaboni | reverse complement strand
GTTTGAAAAAAAAAAGTACAGGGAAACTATTTTAGTACCAAAAAAAAAGGAAACTATATATATAAAAACATATTATTATATAAATATATAAATATATAAATAGATACTTTTTTTATTTTTCTTTTCTTTTCCTTTTTTTTTTATGTACACATTAAGTTATATGACTTAAAATAATAATATTATAATTGCGATATTATATTTTATATTTTTATATTTTAATTTAATGAAAATAAAAGTATTAAAAAAATATATTAATTTTTTATTTTATCAATATATATTATATATATATATATATAAAATAAATTATTTAATATTTTATTTATATATAATTTTATATATATTTGATATTATAAAAAATTTGATAATAAATTTTATTCTTATTTTATTATACT
>NW_017385826.1:0-709 GCF_001602025.1 Plasmodium gaboni | reverse complement strand
TAAAATAGAAGAAGAATACATCCATATATTTTATTTATATTATTATGTTATAAATAAAACAACAAATATATATTTTTAATTTTTTTTTTATATTTACAAAAGTTTATAAATATATAGCGTATTAAATAATAAAATAACTATATTAATATATATAAAAAAAAAAAAAAAAAAAAAAAAAAAAAAAAACACTTGGTCAATTTATATATATATTTATATGATTTTTATATAAACAAAGTGTTTATAAGTGAAATTATTAAGTAATATTATATAACATATAATTATATATTGTTATTAAAATAATACAAAATAATATATACATATATATAACATTTTATATGTAAAAACATAAATATATTATTATTTATTTGGAATGTACTTTGAGATATTTTTTTTTATATGAAAAAAAAAAAAAAAAAAGAAAGGATGAACTAAAAAAAAATATATATAATATTTATATTCTTATTACATATATATAATATATATATGTTATATAGTAAGTATCAAAAATATGATATATTAAAATATATACATATAAAATATTCATTTTGCTTATTTTAAAAAAAATAAAACATTTACTTATATTATATTATATTATATTATATCATATATATATGTGACATGTTTTTATGTTATTATTATTTATAAGAGCCAACACGTATATAATTTTCAATTTTTTTTTTTTTTTTAATAATACGTTATATTATCATTA
>NW_017385824.1:0-652 GCF_001602025.1 Plasmodium gaboni | reverse complement strand
TTTTTTTTTTGGACATTATATATCTACTCAAATATAAGATTAAAAAATACATTAAAAACAAAAAGTAGATTTATAAAAGTATTAATATATTAGACAAGGAATATATTTACAAAATGTATAATTCTATAAAAATTAGACAAATAAAAGCTGTTTGTATTAAACTAATATATATATTATATATATATAATATTATAATCCATATCATTTTTATATTTAAAATAAAAAATAAATGTAGACAAAATTATAGATTTTTCAACATTATAGAAAGTATGAAATCTTTAAGTTATCTATACAAGACACATATGTAAAAATAATATTTTATGTGAGTTTATAGTTGTATTTTATTTATAAAATATAAAAAAACTTAATATTTAATTTGAAAAATATATAAATCATATAAATTTTTTTTATTCTTTTTTCTTATGTAATTATTTATTTGATATATAAAATGAAAACATATTTTTTATAGAAGAGTAACATTTGTTTTTCATTTTTTTTTTTTTTTTTATTATATTATTTATATACAGAAATAAAAAAGAAAAAAAAGAAGAAAAAAGGAAGAATACATATTTTTATATATAATTTATTCATATATTTATTGAAATTATTTATATAGAATGTTTAATTTGATTAATATATATATATATATATA
>NW_017385823.1:0-1312 GCF_001602025.1 Plasmodium gaboni | reverse complement strand
TTAATTCAAAAGTGGAGAATGTTATAGGATAATAATAAAAAAATATATTACAAAAAAATAAAAAAAGAAAGAAAAGAAATCAAAATAATGTTATTATAATTGTTTTAGTTTTTTATTTTATTTTATTTTATTTTAATATTATATATATATATATATATATTTATTTATTTATTTATTTGTAAGTGCTTTTTCATTACAATAGTAAAAAGAAAAAAAACTATATAGGGCTTTATTTTTCCCCCTAACAAATTATAGTATATATATAATATATATTATATTCATGAAGAATAAAAACATTTGCTTAAAGATGACACAATTAATATATCATATAAAAAAAAGAAAAAATATATGAAAATATAATTATCCTGAAAATAAGTTTTTTCAAAAAAAACGTTAGAAATTTTTTTTTTTTTTTTGATTTATATATAATGAATAAGTTTCTATATTTTTTATAGGGTATAAAAGATAAAAAAAAAAAAAAAAAAAAAATAATAATAATAATAATAATAATAATACTAATAATGAAAGAAATATTAAGAACAAAAAATATAAGATCCCTTAAATGGTATTTTTTATTTTGTGTATATAAAAAATAGAATATAAGTAAATAAATATGTATATATATTATTAAATAATGGTAATAAAATATATTGTATTTAACTATTCTAATATTATATATATTAGGTATATATTATTTATGCTATAAGAAACATATCAAATGATCTATAAGATAATACATACATATATATATATATATATTTTTTTTTTTTTGAGGGTAAAAAAATAATATTTCACTAACCTGTATGCTTTTGATTATTTTTTTGTATTTTTTTCTCTACCACACATTTTATTTGCGTAAATTTTGTACTAGCAAAAAAATTAATTTATCTATTTTATGTGAATGGTAATACAAAGTTTTACTTTTTTAAAATAAATATTAGTCTTTTCATTATGTAATTGAAATGATTGAGAATGGTTAAATTTAATTGACTTTTTTTATAGACCGAAATGATGAATTATTATTTTCATTAAAATTAAAAGATGCACTTTCTAAGAGTTTTGTTTGGTATAATTCAATTATATGAAATACTTCAAATGTGTCAAAATATGCCAGTTATATGAAGACACCTAAAATTTTGTCCAAATAATATATATCACATTATTTAAATAAAACACACATATACTTCTACAACAAATAAAAAAAAAAAAAAAAAAAAAAAAAAAAAATATACGAAATGATTAATAAAATAAATACTATTTTTTATATTTTACACATTTACTATGTTTTGTGTACATTTTTTTTTTTTTTTTT
>NW_017385822.1:0-600 GCF_001602025.1 Plasmodium gaboni | reverse complement strand
ATACAACTATTTGATTTTCACATATATATATATATATATATATGTATATGTTGTACTAAAATAAAAACAAGAAATACATAAAAAAAAAAAAAAAGAAAATAAATAAATATATATAAAATGAAAAAAATAAATGTATTTATTTATGTAATTATAAATATATATTTAATATATTCATGTACTATTTCATGTAATTTATATATAATATTGGTTTAATATTTATGTAGATATGATTCAAGGTTAACCTCTAATATATATATCATTCAACATAAAAATATATAAAATGTATAGCAAGTTTAAATATTACCGCGATTTTGATATATATCATGGGACCTAGTTTTAAATGATTTACAACAATTTATATATATATATATATATATATATAAATATTAATCACTTTCTTTTTGGAACCATAATATATATGTGCATTTATTTACTTCAAAAATTATAAATATAGGTATGTGTTCAGTTTTAATCATGAGAAATATATAATGTTATATTTTTTATATATTCTTCACATGGTATATATAAAAATATGAAAATGTATATATATATATATTAACATTTATTCATTATAATATTTATCATATTATATAAATATAT
>NW_017385821.1:0-551 GCF_001602025.1 Plasmodium gaboni | reverse complement strand
TATATATATATATATATATATATATAATATATATTATATACAATTATGTAAGTTTTTTCTTATCATTTTGTACTTTCTGATTTCCTTTCCTGAATTACAATATTGTATATGATATAGTGCAACTATAAAATTATTTTATTTCTTCTCTTATTCTGATTTTTTTTTTTTTTTTTCTGGATGTAATCATAAAATTTTAATAGAAAATATTTAGATACATGAAGAAAAAAAAAATTATAATAAAATAAAAGATTCCACACATGTATAATATAAATATATATTTATTCTTAGGAATAAAATAAAAAAAAAATTAATATATAAGATATTTGAAGCTTTCCCAAAAAAAAAGAAAAATATATTATATATATAAATATATATATATATAAACATTTTAGTAAAATAAAAATTAAATATTATAGAAAATATTTATATCAAATGGTTATATAAATATATATATATAAATATATATAATCTTTTTTTTTTTTTTTTTATATATACATTTAACAATATATATATATATATTTATATATATATATATATGTTCTTTTTTTTTT
>NW_017385820.1:0-927 GCF_001602025.1 Plasmodium gaboni | reverse complement strand
ATAGATGTTCCAAATGTGTGATATATGTAAGAAGTGTGCACACAAAAGATATGTATGTATATATGTATGTGTGGGTGGGCTTTTTATATATTTTCATTTTCATTTGATTTGTAGATTTTGTTATGAGATGAAAAAAATAGAAATGGAAAAAGAAATGAAAATAATTAAAATTAATTTTTTTTTTGTTTTTGTTTTTTTTTTTTCTTTTACTTTTTGTAATTTTTTTATTTTTTTTATTTTTCATTTCATGCATACAAATTACTTATTATATTAAAAACAGAAGAATTAAAATCAAGAATTATAACATGTTAAGAAATATTTATTATTTTTTTTTGTGTTTCTTTTCTAGATTTTTTTTTTTCTTATGTTTTTAATTGTGAGTAAAGAGTATATTTGATAGGACCCGAAGGGCTTTGAACTATACATGTAATAAAATTATTTGAGAACATGAGAGTCTTTTTATGGTTAAAAAAGTGTTATTCTTAAATAAATATGTATCATTAATTTTTAGTGAATTTGTATATATTTAAGGATCCTTTTTTTTTTTCCATTATTACATTGTAGGAAATATAAAAAATGAAAAGTCTTATTAGCTGGTTATTTTCGAAAGATCTCTCGAGATCACTGGAGTTGATTTTGATATATTTTTATCGTATCAAATAAATTAAAATATATATATATATATATATATATATATACACAATGTTGATATAAAAGATCTAATTGTGAATTTGTAAATTTATATTTTAATTTGTTTTGATATTTTGGTAAAAAGTGTAAATAAGATAAATATATATAAGTAGTATATTATATATTATTTTATTTATATAAAAATAAGATAACTCCAAGTGTACCATTTTTTCGTAAAAAAAAATTGGTAATGAGGGATGCTCCTAATGCTTGGATAAGGTGCCTAAGTATTCGCTC
>NW_017385819.1:0-675 GCF_001602025.1 Plasmodium gaboni | reverse complement strand
AAAAAAAAAAAAAAAAAACAAGCATATACTGAAAAAAAAAAAAAATTATATATGTATATATATATATATATATACATATACAATTCAACAGTACTTAGTATACATAACAGGAATGTAAATTCATTATATATATATAATATTGGAAATTATTAAAACTTTGTAAAAAAAAAAAAAAAAAAAAACAAATAAATAAAAACATACACATATATAATAATATTATACTTTTGAATAATTTTACATATAAATTACACAAGTCTTACAGTTATGTGTACAAAAAATATTTTATAACTCAATTATTTATTATATACATAATATATAATATATTTCTACTATATTATTTATAAAATACATATTCATTTTCATTCACATTATATATATATATATATTATGTGTGTGTTGACTTTATTTAGATGTATAATGTTAAAAGCACAAAGAAAAATGATGGAATGTGGAAACATAATTTTTTTAAATGTGGTTCATAATAATAAAACACATATGAACAGATTTATTATAAAACATACTTTAATATACACATATACATATATATTAAGAGTTAATTACACGTATGGAAAAAAAAATATATATATATAATATATATATATATATATATATATATATTCTTCTTAATTCCTCAAAAAAAGAAATATAATAAACATAAAATAATAAAACTTGAAG
>NW_017385818.1:0-738 GCF_001602025.1 Plasmodium gaboni | reverse complement strand
TTTCAAACAATATTCACATCAAATATATATCTTACAAACCTATTAAACCAAAGAATATATAATGAAAGCGCAAAATATATTTTAAATTACAATATAAATAAAATATATTTTAATATGAACACATGTGAATATTTATAACATCCCATTGTGCTTATATGAAATAAACACTTTTCTTCCATTTTTTTTTTTCTATTAATATGCAATCATTGTACCTTTATTGATATATCTACACATTTTCAAAAAGCTATAATATATATTTTTTTTCAATATATATATATTATATGATTCTACTAGAATTTAATAAATAGATAAAATATTCATAAATAAAATATGTTATAAAAAATAAAATATATTCAATTATATAAATTTATTTATGTGACATTATACAAACATATAAAAGAATAAATATAAGGAAATAAAAGAATATATAATTCCAATTAAATGATATATATTTTACAAATTTACATATATAAATTCACACGAAAATTAATATATATATATATATATATATATGTATTTTTTTTTCCTCCAACATAAATAGCTAACATAAAAAAGTTATAAAATCAAAATTATAATACAATATCTATAATTTCATATTTAATATGAAAATGATTTACATTTATATATTGGAAATATAAAATGTTTTCATATAAAAAATCATATAATAACACAAATAGCGTCTATTTTCATTTTATATTTTAAAATATTATATAAAATATATTTGTATCTCATTTATGT
>NW_017385817.1:0-533 GCF_001602025.1 Plasmodium gaboni | reverse complement strand
GAATTATTTATTTTTACACAGTTCTTATATGTTTATGTATTTTACTGATATATATATATATATATATATATATATATATATATATATATATATATATATATTTATTTATTTATTTATCAATTTTTATGTTTTATTTTATTTTATTTTTTTTTTTTTTTTTTCTTTTTTATAATTTGAAAAAAAAAAAAAAAAAAAAAAAATTAAACTATTTGTTTAATATTTTTTATTATGATATTTTTTTTCCCTTGTCCCACATGTGCATACGCACTTGAAATGATATAATAGTATAATTCTTAAAAAAAAAAAAAAAAAAAAAAAAAAAAAAAAAAAAAAAACCAATATTATATATATAATATAAATGTATATATATTATATATACATATATATATTTATATATTATCGTATAATGTATGAATATTACAGAATGGTATATATGAAATTATTCTTATGTTTATAAATTTTTTCCTTTTTTCACAATATTCTCATTTATTTTATACATTTGCAAAAAGGAAAAAAATAATAAAGGGAATAAT
>NW_017385816.1:0-749 GCF_001602025.1 Plasmodium gaboni | reverse complement strand
CAGATACAGTACTACCATTAGGATCTTTGATTTTTGAACAATTTCCTTGTGTATCTTTGCTTGAATCCTTTTTATATTCTCCATCTGGACAAAAACATTTATATCTAATATTACTTATATCGTTATTGACATCAAATAATTGATCTTGATTACAATTACCATTATCTTTACAACATTCTGTCGTACTATTATCTGCTGCTTTAGTAAACATCTGTTTTAATTCGTCTACTGAGGTCGAAGAACCTCCTGAGTATGTTGGATTTATACAAGTAGTTATATATGTCTTAAAATACTGTTCTGACTCTTTCATAAATTTTTTATATATACCACATAAATTGGTACAATTACTACCACTACCACTACCACTATTTTTTCCACATTCGCTCACCACCATTTGTCCCAACTCCTTTTTGAGTTTGCAAAACTCTTCGGCCCATTCTTCAAAAAAACGTACACATTGGGATTTCACACTTTGGTCAACAGGGCAGGGGGTGCCAGTAGTTTGGTGTGCAAACTCTTTTTTGTGCAAGTCTTTTACTAATTCTCTAAAATATTTTATCCATACATCTTGAAAATTTTTTGAACCTCCTACTTTTCCTTCAATTGTTTTTATTAAACATTGTAGATCATTAGTATCTTTATCATCAACTATATCTATACCTTGTAATAATTTAAAATAATCATCCATTGTACGTTCCCATTCATTACAAAATGCTTTATGTTCCTCATCTTTATATTTTTTTTTTATG
>NW_017385815.1:0-745 GCF_001602025.1 Plasmodium gaboni | reverse complement strand
ATATATATATATATATATACTGATTTAAAAAAAAAGGTATATATAAATCATATCTTATTTATATAATATAGCATTTATTATTCTGGCTTTTTTTTTTTTTTCTTTTAATTTATGTTTCTACAAATAAAAATGTAAGAATATAAAAAATATATATAAATATTATATATATATATAATATATTTAAAAACATAATATAATATTAATAATATTGTTTTTGTGTTGTTTTTTCTTGTATATAATTATAAGAAACATTGTAATAACCTCGTTTTTCTCGCCATATAAATATATTTATTATATATTTATTATTTTACACTTATTCTATATATAAGAAAATTATATAGTATATTATAATGTTATATATAAGCACATTTATATATAGTAACATCAAAAAAAAATAATATTCTATAATATAAATAAATAAATATATATATATATATATATATATATATATATTTAATATTTATTTAAATTTGATTACCCTAAAAATAATATAGGAGGATAATATGGTTCCATAATTTTTTCTAATATATAAAAATATGCTCATAAAAAAAAAAAAAAAAAAAAAAAAAAAAAAAGTGGAAAATATATTATTATAAAAATATAAAGAATATAACAAGCACATACATATATATATAATATATATAACATTTTTAATAATTATTTTTTTTTATTTTTTAAAAATAATAAAATTAGAAATTATATCTTATTTATAAGAAAAATTCTTTTTTTTTTTTTTTTTTTTTTC
>NW_017385814.1:0-756 GCF_001602025.1 Plasmodium gaboni | reverse complement strand
ATAATTTTAAAAGGTTAAGCGTTCATGTGTTTAAAAGGGTGACATAAGATAAAGACATATACAAATGAAAAAAAAAAAAAATATATATATATATATATATATATATATATATATATATATATGTATATATTATTTATATATTCATTTTGATATGGTAAAAATATTTAAATATATATATATATATAGTAAAATAAAAATATACTTATAAGTAATATATAAATGGACCATTACATATTTATACATTTATCTCTTATTTTTTTATTTTCTTTATAATAAATATTATTTATATATGTTCATGTTTTTATTTCCTTATTATTTTTATATCCTAAAGATGTACACTTATTTTATAATTTTGCATATTAATAAAATAATGCCTTTATTATATAACCTGTATTTATCATAAAAATAATTTACTATAATTAATTTACTTCTGTTTTTTTTTTTTTTTTTTTTAAAGTCTAAGGTTTAAATAAAAAATGTTATAACGTTTAAAAATAAATAATATACATATATTAATATATATATGAGATAAAAAAATAAAACAAATTATAATATTATATAATTGACAATTAATTTATATATTCATTTGAAACATATTAAAAAATTAACAAAAAAAAAAAATATATATATACATATATATATATACATTATGATATCCATGTTGACATTATTCAAAATGTTTTATAGACACTTTTTATTTGGAGATTATTTTTCAGAGGTCCATTTTCGTTTTTTCATTATCTTCCCTTATATATA
>NW_017385813.1:0-1717 GCF_001602025.1 Plasmodium gaboni | reverse complement strand
ATATATTAAAATATCATATATAAATACATATAATAATTCTATATAATATGTATACATATACATATATATATATATATATATATATATAATTTAATTTTATGAAAAATTATATAAATATTAATAGTTATATAATTATATATTTTTCTTTTCGCTACATAAAAATAATTTTTTTTCAATTTTTTATAAAAAAAAAAAAAAAAATTAAATAATACATCTTTATTTATATAATTTTTCTTTATTTCTATTTAGTGTTGTTTTATTTGAACTCCGAAAAACAAAATGAATGAATAAAGAACAGATTATAATTTATTTTTTATATGCTTTTATAAAATAAATGCATAAAAAAAATACCTAATTATATAGTCGTCAAATTAAGTACAACATTTGAACCGCCCTTATATATATATATTATATATAATATATTTAGTAGTTCATTAAAATAAATTAGTTATTTTGTATTTTTTTTTAATATATAGAGAACACCAAATTTAAATAATTATAAAAATATAGCTTTTTTTTTTTTAATGAAAAAAAAATAATTATATTAATATAATATTAATTAAATAATTAACAAAAAAAGGCAACTCATATATTTAAAATGTAGAAAAATATAATTATATATTTATATATTTATTATTATATTATTTATATTTTTATATTATATATTTATATTATATTAATAATTATATAATAATATATTTTATTATATATACATATTAATTATATGTTATATTCATATTTTAAAAAATAATTTAAAAAAGCTTCATTAATTTTAAAAGTATTAATTATTATAAATGAATATATATTTTTTTTTATAATTACCTATTTTATTTTTTTAATAACCTACTTTTCTAGAATAAATCTAAATTGTATTATATATAATAAAAGATCACGAATGAAAATATATAAAAATAATTTTTCCTATTTTATAAATATTAATAAAAAATATATATTCTTTTGAAAAAAAAAATTATTGAAAGAAACAATATATTAAGTTCATATATAAAAACTTTAATATAATATTATTATATATTATATAATAAATTATAATATAAAACATAATATATTTTATAAAATTACACTTTCAACATTTTTATACCTGATAATAATATGAGAAACAAGTTTTAAAATGAATTTTAATTTATAATATATTTAATTTTGCTGCGTTTCTAAAAAAACATTCACGTTACTCTTAAAATATATTTTTTTTGATATTTATAAATGGAAAGAATAATATATATGATAATTTTTATTTTTAAAAAAGGATCAGTTTAATTTTAGTTGATTTTTTTTTTTTTCCTTTTTTATATTATCATTATATTTATATATACATAATTTAAATTTATAAATAATATTAAAAACCTCTCCTCTTTTCCTTTTTCTTATTCATATGTATATAATTGTATGATTATATATATTATATAATATAATATTATGATAACATTCTTTTTGTAGATTTTTTTATATATTATAGATTTTTACTCCCAAAAAAAAGAAAAATAATAAAATAAAATAATAATAAATCAATCAAAAATTAAATTAGAATAATAATAAAATGATGAATTTTATTAAATTAATTTTTTTTTTTTTTTTTTTTTTTTTTTACATTTTTTATAATTGTAATTTATAAAAATATTTATAATTTTTTTTTTCACTAATAATATATATATATATATATATATATGAATTTTTTTTTTTTATTATTCTTCCATAATTT
>NW_017385812.1:0-517 GCF_001602025.1 Plasmodium gaboni | reverse complement strand
TATATATTATAATACATGTATTAAAAGATAAAGAAAAATTAAATAAATCAAACATATTGAGAAAACTAACGTTCTTATAATATTATATAACTTCATATTGATATATGAAAATGAAGTCATATATTTCCTTGTTATTCATATTGTGTAAGAATTAAAAAAAATAAAAAGAAAAAGAAATATATAAAAATATAATTATTATATAATAAATAATATTATATTTTTACTCATACACAAATATTTGTCATTATTTTTTCTCAGGTGTTATATTTAACAAAAATATTATAAAATGTACGACAGGAAGTGAAGGAGGAAGTCCAGCTGTAAATACAGCTGTAAGTCCAGCTGGAAGTACCGAACAAAGAAATGCTGATAATTCCGGACAAAGTTCAGGAGAAGTTTCAGCACAAATTTCGGAACAAGATACACGACAAAGTTCAAGAGAAGTTTCAACAAGTGGTTCAGGACAAAGTCAAGAACAAGTTCAAGTAAAAGATACAGTTACTCCAGTAACGCCACC
>NW_017385811.1:0-737 GCF_001602025.1 Plasmodium gaboni | reverse complement strand
AACAAATTTTATTTTATTTTTAACAAATTTAATTATTTACATTTATTTTTTTCTTTTTAATATTTTTTTGAATTTTTTTGAATTTTTATTATTTTTTTTTTTTTTTATTCTTTTGTAATATATATGAGAAAAGCTAAAATAATAATATATGTAATTATTATTCTTGTTAATATAAATATATAGTGATAATATATATATAATATTATATTATGTAATATATATTTTTTTTATATGCGTATATTCAATATATTAATTATATGTATATATAATAATAAATACATTTAATATATATTATATATATATATTATATATGCTCATATAACAAAACATATATATACATATAATATGTGTACATATATAATATATATATTAATTAATTATGCTATGAATTAAGTACATGTAAGTTATTATTAATGTGCATGTGTATATAATATATTATTTTCTTATAATGATAAAATTCATTTTATGTTTGAATTATTTTTATCATTGGATAATATATCTTTTGTGAAGAAAAATATATATATTTAATGATAATATTAATATGTATATATTTATAATATATTATGATGATATATATATATATATATTTTTGTTAGATGATATTTTTCCTCTTATGATTTAAGGTAATATATGATACATTTGTGTTATTTCCTTTTTTTATGATAATGTTATGATAATTCTTCTTTTTTTTTTTTTTTTTTTTTTTAATTTATTATTATGTATATATGTATTAATTT
>NW_017385810.1:0-683 GCF_001602025.1 Plasmodium gaboni | reverse complement strand
CATGTATGTAATATTAAAAAAATTATTAAGAAAAAATATATATATTCATATAAAATATATAATTTTTTCCTATGACAATAGGAATGTTTATTAATAAATATAATTATAATAATAATATATTTATAATAATAAATACATATTTAATAAAACATTCTTAATTATATCTATAATATAACATATGATATATTAATATACATATTATTATATATATATATATATATATATATATATATATATATATATATACATATATAACAATATTTATTCATATATACTTTTTTATTTTTGTTATTTTCGACCCAGAAAAAAAAAATATATATAAAATAATAAAAAATTTTCGATGTTGTTGCATATATTATATTTATATATAAATATATTATATATATATTAATATAAATATATGTAAAATATTTATTTTTTATTAGAAAATAAAAATATATTCATAATAATATTATACATTAATTTTTATAAAAAAAAAAATATATTATATATATTATATATATATATATTTTTTGTTAAATTATATAATATATTTATGAAATTCTATATATATATATTTTTTTTTTCTTTTTAATTTTAATATTTATTATTCAAAAAAAAAAGTACATTAATATATTCTAAGGGTCAAGAAATCAAAAAAAAAAAAAAAAAAAAGAAAAAAAAAGAGCAAAAAAAAAAAAAAA
>NW_017385809.1:0-300 GCF_001602025.1 Plasmodium gaboni | reverse complement strand
ATTATGTTATAAAAATTTTGGATTAATACATTTTAATTTTAAAAAATAATAAAAAGAAGAAATAAAAAAATATTATACATATATAAATGAATATATATATTAAATAACACCATTAGCATGATTCAAAAAAAAAAAAAAAAATTAAGTGGATTACAAAATGTGTTAATATTATTTATTACATCAAATAAATAACATGAAAGATTGGACAAAAATATCAATATTGTATTTGTCCAAGAGAGAAAAAAAAAAAAAAAAAAAAAAAACATATAACAGGAATATTTTGAGAAAATCTAAAAGTAT
>NW_017385808.1:0-795 GCF_001602025.1 Plasmodium gaboni | reverse complement strand
ATCTATATAATACATTAATTACAAATGCATTTAAAGCTTATTAAATTATCAAAATAATTATTTATTATATATAGGTAGAATTAAATTTTTTTTTTTATCAGAATATAAAAAAATATATATAGAAATATGTTATTACATTAGGACATGTTTGCTCCAATAAAATTTATTAAATATATATAATATATTTTTAAGAAGGTGTTATTATATTAATCATATAAATATAATTTTCTTAAATATAATAGAATTAGAAGTGTCTGTGTTCACATATACATATATATATATATATATATATTTGTATAAGAGTATATCAAAATTCAAATGAATTAGAATATATTTATTATTACTTTTTTTTTTTTTTTTTTTTTATAATAATATAGTATATATAATATATTTTATAATTAACAAACTTATTAACATATATATAATAAAAAATTACCATTATGCTATGATAAGAAATAAATACGAATAAAATATGTATATATAATGTTCTAGACACTCCAAATTATACTAATAATTATATATATATGTGTGTTTTTTAATACTAATAACATACACATTGAACAATATTATAATAAAATGAACCATATTATATACATTTATTTATATATAATAATTTTTTTTTTTTGATGAAAATAAAAGTACAAATGTCATAGTTATTTTAAGAATTATTAATATATAATATAGTTTTTTTTATTTTATTTTAATTGTTGAAATTAAGTTCTGATCATAATTGTTAACATTCTTTTTTTAAACTTTATGTTTTGTTTACAATAATTTAGACATTTTAACTGATCT
>NW_017385807.1:0-342 GCF_001602025.1 Plasmodium gaboni | reverse complement strand
TAATTATAGCAACTATGGAATAAATACCATTTCTCATACAATTAATATAAATCTGTTTAATTATACCAAATAATTGTTCACATAATTATAATTAAAAACCTTTATATATATATTTTTTTTTATTTATAATAAACGGAATAATTGTATATATATACATTTATATATAAATATATTCATAAATATAAAGTATGTTAAAAAAAATAGTGAAACAGTCCAATATTTATACCTATTACTAAATATTACTTATTTATAACAATATATATATATATATATATATATTGTGTGGGAAGTAATAATTTATGCCATTAATTTTTTTTTTTTTTTTGCTACCAAAATTAGAAG
>NW_017385806.1:0-647 GCF_001602025.1 Plasmodium gaboni | reverse complement strand
TTTTTTTTTTTCAATTTGGATCAATTAAAATTTATTTTAATAAAAATAAATTTTTTTTTTTTTTTTTTTTTTATTTAAAAAAAAAAAAGAAGAATTAAATAAGAATATTACACAAATTATGTATTGAAATACATTTATAATAAGTTAAATGCCATATATATTTTTAACATAAAAAAAATATTACATTTAATGGTTATGTTTACAAAATTTATTATATATTTAAATGCAAACATATTAAATAATATATTCCCTGTATATATTTTAATGAAATCATTTAAAATACCATTCTGTTTCTTGTTATACTTTATTTAATAATATAATATTTCATATCTTTTACATTGGTATTTTTTTTTTTTTTTTCTTATTGAAATAATTTCATATATAATGTGTTTTAGTTAAACCATATTTTTTTCTTATTTTTTTTATATATATCATTATTTAATATGTAAATAAATATTAAACAAAATATAAAAATAAGTACCCAAGTAATTAAAAAAAATAAAATAAAATAAATTAATAAAAAAAAATAAGAAATTCAAAGGAATTATATAACCATATATATATAATATATATAATATGATATTATAATATAATATTTATAATATAAGTGTTTATTTTTAAAACATATTAAGAAAAAAAAAATTACT
>NW_017385805.1:0-816 GCF_001602025.1 Plasmodium gaboni | reverse complement strand
AAAAAAATTATATTTTTTCATCATAATATTATTACATAAAAATGATGTGTCCATATTTGATCCTTTTTTTTTTTTTTTTTTCTTCTTTTTTATAATCATAAATGTCACAAAAATAGTATGTATATATATATATATTGTACACTTAATATATAATATGAAGACAAAATAATTATAAAAATAAAAAAAAAAAAAAAAAAAATCCAAAAATATGCAAGAATTTAAAGTAATAAAAATTTATAACATTTTTGAAAACAATATTTTGTTCAAATTTTCATCCCTTTGGTTTTTTTTTTTTTTTTTTTTTTTAATATTTGTACATTTTTATAACTGTCCTATTTCTTTAAGATAGGTACACAATCAAACATTTATAATTTTAAAAATGTGTAAAAAAATGAAATGTTACTTTATTTAATTTTTATATTTCTCATCCTTCAAATAATATTAATGCTTTATATAAAAAAATAATAAATATATATATATATATATATTATATATATATTTTTTTTTTGTAGTAACTTTTTGTGTGTATATTTAAAATTTTAAAAATTAATATATTTTTTTGTCATATAATATCTATAATTTTTATAACAAAATAGAAATAAATATTATTTTTAGTTATGTTATCCTTTAAGCAATATAATATATGTTAAAATTAAATTTTCACATTTTATTAAGAAAAGAAACGAACAAAAACTGGAAATATCAAGAAAAGAACATATACTTTATATGTGTATATATCTATATATATATATATATAATATGTACACAAATATATATTATATATATTGATAACAAATGGTATATTAATTCTATATA
>NW_017385804.1:0-506 GCF_001602025.1 Plasmodium gaboni | reverse complement strand
CTACACTAACATAGGCCATAACGTTAGTGATTTATGTCTTAACTACACTAACATAAAAACCCTAACATTAGTTAGTTAGGTCACAATATATCTAAAAAAAAATGACTTAATCGTAATCACCTAGATCATATATGTATTAACTTAGGTCATAACATTAGTGATTTGAATCTTCATATACCTGATATACATCTTAACTACATTAATATAGGTCATAACGTTAGTGATTTTTAGTGGTTTAGCTCAATCGACGTTTTGATTTTCTTAACAATCGGACGTTTTAAATTTTAGTGTCAATGGTGCTAAATTTTTACTAATATATGTATTAATATAATTGTGGTCATAATTGTAATGATTTAGTTTTTTGTTGGTCAAATATATTTTATTATTTATCTATACATACGTCTTAAAATGATTGATGTAGGTTTTTTTTTTTTGTAATCAATTTAGTTTTTAATTTTTTTAGTAATTTTTTATATATATATTTAGTGATTTTGGTCATATCATTA
>NW_017385803.1:0-720 GCF_001602025.1 Plasmodium gaboni | reverse complement strand
AATTTTTATTTTATCTTCACCAATTTAGGTATTATCATTATTAATTTTGTTCATAGTTTCACTAAATTCGGTCTTATCTTTACTATTTTAATTCTTATCCTAACCAATTTAGATATTATCTGTACTACGTTTGGACTTATCTTTACTGATTGTTATCATAGATTCACTCATTTTAATTTATAGTTACCAATTTTGTTCATAGTTTAATTCATTGTAACCCTGAAGATACTAATTTTGCTCTTATCGTTACTAATTTTGATGTTATGATTACTAATTTTTGTCTTCTCTTTATCATTTTAGGTATTATGATTACTAATTTCGGACTTAGCTTTATTAATTTTAGGTTATGTTTACTAATATTGCTTTTCTCTTTACTAATGTTGATTTTATCTTCACAAATTTTGGTTTTATATTAACTAATTTACCTATTATCTTTACTAATTGTAATCTTATTTTAACCAATTTAATTCTTATCGTGATCAATTTAGTTATTAGAATTACTGATTGTGATCATATTTTTACTAATTTAATTCTTATCTTTACTAATTTAGTTCATAAACGCACTTATTTTTACCCTGAATTTACTAATTTTGTTCTTATCGTTACTAATTTCGGACGTATTGTTACTAATTTTGATGTTATCATTACTAATTTTTTGGTCTTCTCTTTATCATTTTAATTGTTATCCTTACTAATTTTGTTCATAAACGCACTTATTTT
>NW_017385802.1:0-627 GCF_001602025.1 Plasmodium gaboni | reverse complement strand
CTTACTAATATTGGTCTTTTATTAATCAATTTAGGTATTATCTTTACTAATTGCGATCATACGTTCAATAAATTAGTTCTTAACGTTACTAATTTTGATATTATGATTACTAATTTTAATTCTATCCTTACTAATTTTGATCTTATCATAACCAATTTACCTATTATCTTTACTAATTTTGTTCTTATCCTTACTAATCTTGATGTTATGATTACTAATTGTGGATATATATTTAATGATTGTTATCATGGATTCACTAATTTCAGATTTATCATGACTAATTTTGGTCATAGATTCACTAAATTAGTTCTTATCCATACTAATTTTGATGTTATGATTACTAATTTAGTTCTTATGTTTATCAATTTTGGTATTATCCTTACAAATTTTCATCTTATCTTAACCAATTTACCTATTATCTTTACTAATTTTGATCTTATCATTACTAATTTTGCTGTTATCGTTCCTTATTGTGATCATATATTCCCTAATTTATTTCTTATCTTAATCAATTTAGGTATTATTTTTAATAATTGTGATCACTAAATCACGAATTGTAATTTATTTTTACAAATTGTTATCATAAATTCATTTTTTTATGATTATACAGTCACTAATTTAGGTATT
>NW_017385801.1:0-300 GCF_001602025.1 Plasmodium gaboni | reverse complement strand
AGTAACCAATTTAGGTATTATCTTTATTAATTTTGATCATAAGTTCACTTATTTTTATCACACATTCATTAATTTGCGTCTTAATATTATTAATTTAATTCTTATCTTAATCAATTTAGGTATTATTTTTTGTAATTTCTATCTTAGATTCACAAATTGTGATCATAACCACACATATTTATGGTATTACCACAACACTTAGTGGTATCAAATATATATATGTACCACGTATATATATATATATATATGTATGTACCCAGTTTTTGAAATATTAATATGGAAAGTGTTATATATGTAGGA
>NW_017385800.1:0-578 GCF_001602025.1 Plasmodium gaboni | reverse complement strand
TCCTTATTAATTTGTAAAATACTTTTATAATTTTAAATACAGACTTGTAATAAAATATATGTATATAAAAATTATGAATATCATTTTTATTTATAAATAAATGAAAAAATATTTAATGATATTATATATATCGTAAAGTGTAAGGGGAAAATATAATATTTTAACAATAGAACCATTTATTTAATAAAATGTCATGATATGTACATGTATTATATATATATATTATATATATATTATATATATATTATTTATATATTCTAATTAAGTATTTTTTTCTTTTTTTTTAAGGAATATACTGTATATAAATTTTGTTTCTTCGGATTCTAGGAATTACATATTTATTATATGAATATTATTTTTCTTAAAAAAAATGCTTTAACATATAATGTATTTTATGCTAATTTAAAAAGATATAAAAATACATACCTTTAAAATATTAAAAGAATGTTATATATTTATATATTATAATATGGATGACATATAATATATTTAATTATAATTTATTATTATATATAAGTTATAATTACAAAAAATTAAAAAAATAAAATAATTAACATATTCATATAAATTTCTCTTTT
>NW_017385799.1:0-769 GCF_001602025.1 Plasmodium gaboni | reverse complement strand
CAATATCATTTTTATATATATACTTATGTATAATTATAACCTTATTAGATAATAACACAGGTAAAACAAACACTGAATTTTATAATATATATATATATATATTTACTTATATATTTATTTATATATTTATTTATATATTTATTTATATAATATTATATAATCCCGTTAATTATGAATAATTCAAATTAACAAATTAGGTTATCATTATTAAAAAAAAAAAAAAAAAAAAAAATTGAATGAAATTAATTATATAAAAAAGTTTTTGATATTGTATATTATATAATAGAGTAATTTTATTTTATATAGAATTCTTTATAAATTTTTCTCTTCTGTTTTTTTTTTTTTTTTTTTGTTCTTTTTCTTTCTACATAATATATTATATATAATGATTGCATGTTAATATAATGTATAGATTAAATATTATATTATATATATATATATATTTATATATATATATAGATTGAAAGGAATAAAAACCTAATGTTTATTTAAATGTATATATATATTTATATAATATATTATATTATATATATTTGAAGAAATTATTAAAAAGAAAGGTTAAAGGTTTCTTCCAATCATTTAATATATAAATAAAATAATATTACATATATATATTATTATATTATTTATATATATATATTTATAATTTTCTTTAACTTTTTATAAGAAAACCCTTTTTCATTTTAATATTATTATTTGTTCTGCCACTCTGCATGGTTTTTTCTTTTTTCTTTTTTTTTTTTTTTTTTATTAATAATAAAAATTAGAA
>NW_017385798.1:0-865 GCF_001602025.1 Plasmodium gaboni | reverse complement strand
TCTTTATATATATTAAAAATATGTGAGAAGAATTATTCTGGTTATATATATATATATATATATATATATATATATATATATATATATATTATGTGTTAAAATTATAATATGTGACAACACATATAAATTATTCTACATATAGATATATAACAGTTGTAAAAATAAAATATAACATATGTTAAAGTTTTCATATAATTATTTTAATACTATTCTTTTATTCTTTATAACTTATTTATTTTTTTATATAACAGCATTATTGTAAGAGGAGACTTTTAACACTGTTCTGTTTCACATATTATTATATATATTATGTATAATCTTATAATATATAGAAATTTATAGAAAAATATTTTTATAATATATTTTTTTTATTTTTTCATATGATAAAAATATAATTAATAACGCATGCGTGTGGATTTTATTCAATAAAATAAATATTATACAAATATATTATTTTTTTTTTTTTTCGATATTATATATTATTTTTTTTGGAAGTCTCTAAAATTAATACAACTAAATATATATAAATATAATATATTATATTATATATTATTATATTTATATATAAAATATATTATATATATTTTATAATATAGAATATATTATGCTTTCATCGATCGCTCATTTAATTAGGTATATATTATAAATATATATATATATTTAAAATACAGCATAATATTATATATATAAAATATTAAAATACATATTTTTATTTGTTCTAAAATATAATATGTATATTATTATTAAGAATATTAAACAGTTGTAGTTTTTTATTATATAATGCATATATAAATATTATATATTTATATAATAAATAAATAAAATATATATTTTATTATGTATATATAGAAAAATGCGATATAAG
>NW_017385796.1:0-625 GCF_001602025.1 Plasmodium gaboni | reverse complement strand
TTATATAAATAAATATTTATATATATGTATATAATTATGTATAAACAAAGTTGAAATATTACTAAATGAAAAAGGCTATATAGCAAAAAAAAAAAAAAAAGAATAAATATAATATAAATAATAAACATATATATTATCCATATATTATGTTTATATGAAAGGAAAAAGTATTAAATTGTCGAATATCTTATTTTCTTAAAATGTCATTTCTAATAAAATATGCAAGTACATACATTATATATTAATGAAAAATTTAGGGAAGACAAATATTATATTGATAACATATCAATCGACATATATATATTATCATTTTTTTTCTCGTTTATTATGTGATACATATATATATATATATTTATATGTGTGTGGATTTTAAATTTAGTCGTTTCTATTTCTTTTATAATTAATGTCTTATTTATTAAAAAAGATATATATACTTTATAAATAATATAAAACAACTGCATATTCCACAAAACTGTTTGCTACCTTAATATATATTAATTATTTTAAAGAACACCTTTTAAATGCATCCAAAATATTATTGACATACATAAATATTTAAATGTTCATTAATGCTTTTTAAAAAAAAGATAAAAAATTTAATATCATATTTTTTTGAATGTTATTC
>NW_017385795.1:0-3248 GCF_001602025.1 Plasmodium gaboni | reverse complement strand
AAAAAAAAAAAAAAAAAAAAAAAAAACAAATATATATTTTCCTATTATAATAAAATAAGTATTATTGTTTAATATATATTTATGATTTTACAACACTCAATGGTTTAAAACATTAAGTTCATATTATAATATTATTATAAATCTGTCGGTATATAAATATTTCGTATTCAAAATATTTATGTAATTATTTTCTATCAATATATTATATACTTCATTTTATATAAAGTTTTTAAAAAAAATTAAAAAAGATAACATTACATTTTATATTACGCATTAATTTAATATGTAAAATTAAAATAGATATTTGTTAAATATATTATAGAAATAAAATTATGTGAATGAATATTATTGTGTAGAATTAAATTTATTTGTATTCATTTATATTACATGAATATTATTATCCTTTGAATAATTTATGAATACAATATAAATAATAATATAATTATTCTATTATATATTTCTTTATTTATTTTATATTAAGTATTTAATAAATATATATTACATTGTTTTATTAAATAATATATTATAAATATATATATTTTTTAACAATATATGTTTATAGATGTTCTTTATTTTAAACAAGATATAAATAAAACTTTTTTCATCATAAATAATAAAAAAAAAAACAAATAATAAAATATAAATTAAATAAATTAATAACCACATGAGAGTTAGCAATATAACATTATAAGATATAAAAATATAATTTTATAAAAAAATTAATTGTCATAATATATTTTATATTAAAAAATATATAATTCATACAAAATTAAATTACATTTAATATAAATAACTCCTTATAAAAATTGATTTCACAATTTTGTGTAATGTAATTTTTCTTCATTTCCTTTTTTCTACAATAGCGTAATAATATAAAAATAATTACCATAACCAAAAATATAAACATTATTGAAACGACAAAAGTAATATAAGCAGTATTGTAACCAGAACATGTAGCATCTCTTACATCTGTTTTTGCTTGCATTAGTGATACAATATTTTAATTAGTAACTTGCTTAGTGCGTCAACAGTTTTTTTTATCATCGTCGATCATTTTTTTTAAGCTTATTTCTATAAAACTCTTTGCAGATGAATATTCCTCTCCTGCCACAAGACAATAAACTTCTTGTTCATTTTAACCAAATATATTGAATAACATATTATATGGAATATTCACTGATTTAATAAGTACAGTTGGATTATTAAGCGTTTCTACATTAATAGCCTTTTATAATGGAGATAAACCTATAATATATATACACCTAATTAATTTTTTAATTCATAAAATATATTATTAATATCATAATCAATTCAAGCTTTCATATCTTAAGCAGCATCTACCCTTCTTAGCAATTTCAATAGGTTCAAGTAAAGATGTATTTTTCCACAGATTTATTGAAAGTATATTAAAAAATCCAATACTTGCTATTACAATTCCTAAATAATAATCACATTTGAGACAACGTTTTTCACTCTTATATGCTAAATATTTATTATATTAACATATGCATAAATATTCTGTTGTTATATCAATTTGAAATACCAACAACTTTGCTGTATATACTTTTATCGCTATTATATTTTAAAATAATTTTTTGTTTAACCTTATCACATTCTTTTTTAAATACATTTCATTTTGGTAGAATACATTCTTTATAATCTTCAAATCATTCGAACAGTTTTTGATTAATATTCTCCATCTTTTATTTCATATCTGGGTTGTTGTCATAATTAGGTTATGCATACATTTTGTATTTACATAATAACATATTGGTACATATTTTTGTCGTTTTTGTGTTTGGTACAATTATGGTTACTTTGGTCAATTACCTATAAACAATATAATATATATGTGTATAATTATACATGTCTATTATAATTAGTTATGATTTTTCATTATATATATTTATAATAATTATATATAAGACATCATAATATATATATATATAATTATAATAGTCACTATGATTTGTGTATATGAGAAGAAAATACTAATATATTAAATGGATAGTATAATAATAATATGTTGAAATAACAGAATTTCTTTCTTATTCTTATAAATCTAATGTAATATGATTAAAATTATAAATTATTTTAAAACAAAAATATAAATTATTAAAATAAATTTAAAATAAAATGCAAATAAAATTAATATAGGTTCATAATATAATACAATTATTATCCCATCATAAAAATATAGTTTTTTATACGAACCTTAATTCTGTTTAAAAAAAGAAAAAAAAAAAAAAAAAAAAAAAAAAACACAATTTAAATTAAAATTAAAACAAAATAAAAATAAATATAATAAAATAAAATATTTTACGCTCTTTATAATCTCATTGACATATAATAAAATATAATTTTAGATAATAGTATAAATTAAAATACAAATATATTTTTATAAATATTCAAAACAGAATATGATAGGACCATATAAAATACGTTCTTGTTGTACACAATGTAAAAGTGCATATATCAATAATTGTTCAATGTGACCTTATCATACATGACCATATATGTTAACATATTTATATATAATACATATCCTAAGATGTAATTTTTTTTTTGATATAATTATAAAAATATAACAAGAAAAAAATTACTTAATAATATATGATATGAATTTTAAAAAATAATAATATATAAATGCTTATAACTATTAATTAAAAAAAAATATTTTTTATTAATTTAATTTGTGTGTCATTTGTAATGTTTATTCTGTATTATATTTTTCTCTCTAATGTATCTATTATATAATATCATTGAATCGTTATATATATATATATAATATTATAATGTTTCGAAATTCTATCGATAATATAATACTTAATAGAAATATATATTTTTTTATTCACATAACTAATTTTTTAAAATATTTTAAATATCAATAATAACAATATATATATAATAATTACACATACTAAAAAAAAAAAAAAATTATAAATAAATATATATCTTACAAATTTAATTCCAAACTTATTATCTTTATAACAAATATTCATAAAACATAGATATAAAGTCATAATATTCTATGAACTAAATCATATATATTCAAAATAGAAGAATATAACTACATTATAAATATTTTTTTTTATATATTACATTACATATATTATATATATATATATAATATATTATTATTTATAATGAATAAATGATTTTAATAAATAATAATTTGTATTCATGTATTTATCATAACAATTATTGAATATACAATTCTTAAAATACTAAAATTGATAACTGTTTAT
>NW_017385794.1:0-869 GCF_001602025.1 Plasmodium gaboni | reverse complement strand
TACTTTTATTTTTTCTTATTAATAAAATATGATTTTCAATATTAAAACAGCTGATATATATATGTCACACATATAGCGTAATTAGTATTAAAAAAATATAGAGAGAGAAAAATATGCATAATATATATATATTATATATATTATATATATATATATTTTTATTTTTTTATTTTTTTATTTTTTTATTTTTTGCTATTTATTTTATGATTCATAATAATATTATCAACGTAATTATTTTTTTAAAAATAATTATATTTTTACTCGGTTAAAATATATAGTATTAAACCTGTTATGAAATATATGCTATATTTATATTATATGTAAGAGAACTAAGTGAGCCTTTTTATAATATCACACCATATCTTTTATATATTCGTATTATATTATTCTCTTGTTTTCTTTTTTAAATTATTGCACACAAAAATGAAAGTGAAAAAAAAAAAAAAGAGAAAGAGATAGAGAAATAGATAGAGAGACTATTTTTAAAATATTTGAAAAGGGTAAATAAAAAGTATCATTTTAAATATGACTTCCAAATATGACATTATTATATATATAATAATAATAATAATTTTATTCATATTTTTAAATACGTATTTGTTTTTATAAAGAATGGTAAATGCTAATACATATTTGAATATTCTCTTTTTTATATATACTCGTCTTTTTTATAGATATGAATACTCCATAAAATAAAATAAAATAACATATTTGTTTTGAATTAATTACAAATTATAATATTCCTTTTTTTTTTTTAATAAATAAATAAATAAATATATATATATATATATATATATATATATTACATTTTTATCGTTTTTTTTTCTCCTCTCATATATATATCCCTTTGAATAAAATTCGTAAAAGAA
>NW_017385793.1:0-624 GCF_001602025.1 Plasmodium gaboni | reverse complement strand
AATATAATAGCTATTTAAAAAAAGAAAAAAAAAAAGGTAAAAAAAGACTGTTTTCAAACTACATTGAATATGCAAATGCACACCAAAAAAAAAAAAAAAAAAAAAAATTTAATTAAAATAAAATAGTATATAAAGTAAAAATAAAAATAATTTGAAAATTATATATATTCTGAAAATAAGAAAAGAAATTTTTGTCTCTTTATTTTTTCATTTATGTGTATATATATATAATATATATATATTTTTTTTTTATTTTTCCTGTTTTTGAAAAATTTGTATATTTTATATATATTTACCTATATGCATATATTTTATACATACAAATATATTTTATATATTATATATATTTAAATTTATTAACACATTCAAAAATGTGTATATATATTTTTATATTTTCGAAATAGTTTTTTTTTTTTTTTAATATATTATATACAATTGTTCTTTATTTTTATTTTTACGTGTATATATTTTTTTGTTTTGTTTGTTTTTATATTATTTTACAACTGTATGTTCATATTTTTTTTATTTTAATACATAATTTCAAGTTTGTCTTTAGTTATATTATTATTAAAAGGAATAATTGTACATAATGATTATACGTTCGTTTTTTCCTTTTAATGTTGT
>NW_017385792.1:0-520 GCF_001602025.1 Plasmodium gaboni | reverse complement strand
AGTTACCTTTTTGAACGTCAGGAACAATATCAATTTCTTCAATTAATTGATGATTAAAATTATCACATGTCTGTTTATTAAAATGATAATTTCGTGCATTTTCTATTAATTTTTCTGCTTTTTCTTCCCACGTAAACGCTATAGTTGAATAATTATCCATAACAGCACGAAAAATATCTTGTTGGACTTTTTCCCAAGCACATATTCTATTTACTGGATTAGAAGTGCTTCTTGGATCCCAATTTTTTTCCTTTAAAAACGTGTCATATAATCCATTATCCCAATTTTTATTATTAATTTCTTGTGTCAAAAAAAGTATATATTCCCCATATCCCCATGAAGTTGCTTCATCTCCTATAATATCCTTGTATTTCTCCAACGTTTCGTCCCGAAATTTTGATCCGCGTGACCCCATTTTGACAACACCAAAAATTATATGTTCAAATATATTTGTGTTCTAATATATGATAATACATGTCATATATACTATCATATGTGACAATACATAAATTTTTTTATC
>NW_017385791.1:0-561 GCF_001602025.1 Plasmodium gaboni | reverse complement strand
ATAAATAAATAAATATATATATATATATATATATTATATACTTAAATATATTTTAATAATTTAGGATTTTAAGTCATAATATATGTGTGTATTTTCAAATGTGTAAAGATATTTCTAATATTTATATTTTATTACCCAAAATTTTGTCTTTCCTTTTATTATTACTACGTTTTTGTTATATAGGATATTATGCATATTACCAAATAGGTTCAAATATATTACGTAAAAAGAAAAAGTAATAATAAAAAAAAATATATATGCAAATTAAAATAATGATTAATTACATTATATATATATTTATGTATGTATATAAGTATATTTAATAAAGTTTAATATTATGTTTACATTAAATATAACTTATGAACAACATTTTAATTAAAAAACATAAATGTATTTTTATGAATATCATATTATGTATAATAAAAAAAAAAAAATAAAATAATAATAATAATAAAACAATATATAAATAATTTTTAGTTTAAAATTATTAAAAGAAATATTGAAATTTATATTAAAATATAATGGTTTTCTTTTATAACATACTATATAATTACACATCAT
>NW_017385790.1:0-411 GCF_001602025.1 Plasmodium gaboni | reverse complement strand
ATATATTATATTTATTATAGAAATACTAAAACACACCTTAAATATAAACACATTTATAATCATTATTTTTTTTTTTTGTATAATATTATTTTTTTTTTTACCGTTTTAATAATAAAATTGCTTCTTTTTTTTTATTTTAATTTATAAAAAAAATTAGTATATGTATTTAAGTGTAGATAGAAATCCATCAAAATGTTTTCATTTTAAAAAAAAAGAAAAAGAAAACAGCATTATTTTTTTATATGTTTTTTAATATAGATATATGTAAATAAGAAATTATATATCTATTTATAGAAATTATAAAATATATATAATTTACTTAAAAGTATATATATATTTTTAATATTTATTTTTATATAAATATATATTTTTCTTTATTTTTTTATTTTATATTATAAATTTTTTTGTTTT
>NW_017385789.1:0-890 GCF_001602025.1 Plasmodium gaboni | reverse complement strand
ATATATATATATCTTATGTGTATGCTTAAATATGCACATATACTTAATTCTATTATATCAAAAAGATATAATACTTCTATTTAAAAATGTATACATGTATACAAAGCATATCATATAACTAATATGAATATTCTTATTTATTCTTTATTTACCTTTATTCTTATAGAAATATATATTATTTTTAAGAACAATTTTGTTCTAAGTTAAAATAACATATTATTATCGAAAAAAGGAAAAAGAAAACAAGAAAAAGAAAAAAAAAGAAAAAGAAAAATTATGTATTCATAAACAAACAAATAATTAAATAAATAATTAAATAAATAATTAAATAAATAATTAAATAAATAAATATACATATAGAATTAATATATTAAAAATATGTTTAAATGTGCGTTTATAAAAAAAAAAAAATAAAATAAAATTTTATTGATAATAATATTTAATTCTTTTCTTTTATATAGACACAATTTTTTAATATTTTATACATATATATAAATATATATATATATATCATATATATTCAAATAAATATAATAATGTACATATAATACGTGTGTATGTTTTTAATATACTGTTTATATATATAATATTAAAATATGAAAAAGACATATATAATTTAAGAAATAAAAAACAAATTAAAGGAAAATATATACATATATATATAAATTATAGAATGATAAAAATAAAAGATTTAACTACATAAAATCTATGTCTATATATATTACATACATATAATATAAATATTATCTCTATGGATTCATATACATGTAACGTATTTATATACTTTGTTATTTTTTTTATATGATTAATAAAACATTAATATTATGTTGGTGTCTTAAAAACTAAATACCCTTAAACATTAATGTATAATATATTATATATATATATAT
>NW_017385788.1:0-729 GCF_001602025.1 Plasmodium gaboni | reverse complement strand
AAAAAAAAAAAAAAAAAAAAAAAGAAAATTTTAATTAATATAAATATGAATATATATATATATATATATATATATTTCATTTAATTGAAATAAATATTTCATACATTATTTACAAGTACTATTATTTTTCTTTTAATAATATGACATAATTGTTTTTAATATGTATATATACCTTCGCTTTCTTATTTTTTTTTAAACCTTTTTTGTGTTATAAATTAAATATGCTTTTTTTTTTTTTTTCTATCCCATTTCATGTATCAATATTTAAAATATAATTTGACTTTTAATCTTAATATATAATTTTTTATATTTGAATGGTTATTTTTTCATATCTATATATCATGAAAAATAATTTACAATTAAACCAATTAAAATATTATGATAATAAATTTATTATTTCTTTTTTTCTTTTCTTACTACAATAATAAAAGAACATTTTGTATGTATAAATTTTACTTTTTATATGTTAATATATAGGAAAAAAAAAAAAGCTAATCAGCTAGCTAAAAATTTGTAAGACCAAGAAAAAAAAAAGAAAAAAAAAAAAAAAAACATAAAAGAAATATATATATATAATAAATATATTTTATAGGTTTTTCATTCAATAATGAAATATTTATATAATAAAACATTTCCTATATAAAAAACATAAGCTTTTTCGGTTTTACAACAGTTGTCTTTTTTTTATTTTTAAATAATTTATATATATATATATATATATATATATAT
>NW_017385787.1:0-553 GCF_001602025.1 Plasmodium gaboni | reverse complement strand
TGATCAGTAATGCAACTTAATTATTTATAATATTATATACATTATTTTTCTAAAGAACTACATAAATATATCAAAAATTTTATATTATATTTTTTATTTAAAAAATAAAAAGAAAAAATTTGAAATAGTATGACTTTTTCTTTTTTTTTTTTTTTCTCCTTATATTTTTTTACACATTTGTAACGCACCTTGTAAATAATGCACTAGTAGTAAAAAGGAGAAAAATAATAAAAACAAAAAAGTATATGAATAATATGATATATATTATATATATATATATATATATATATTATATTATTAAAATGAAGTAATATGAAAAATACTTGAATGACTTAAAATTATATTCTCTTTAAGAAATATGAAGTACGAATTAAAAAAAAGAATATATTAAATTTTATTATTTTTTATATTAACTAGAGATTTGTCAATAAAGTCTCAAAGGACAAAATATTTATCCTTTAAGAGAATATTAAAAAAAAAAGAAATAAAAATATAAAAAAAAAAAAAAAAAAAGTAAAAGAAGAAATGATATTTTCCAATTTTAAATTAAACA
>NW_017385786.1:0-909 GCF_001602025.1 Plasmodium gaboni | reverse complement strand
ATAATACATAATACATATTACATATCATAGTGATAAGAATTAAAATAATTTGTATAGTAATATGAAAAAGGTTAATATCTAAAATAAATAAACAGTATAAATAATAAACATTTTTCATATTAATTATATATTCACAATAATCATATTATCTCAAAATTATAGTAATACATCTTTCAACATTTTAAAAGGCACATACACAAAAAAATAAATAAATAAAATAAATAAATAAATAAATAACTTCACTTTGACACATAATATATATTTTTTTTTTTTTTTTAAAATACTTTCCTTCAATTGATAAATATAAACAATAAATAGGATACGATGATTTTAAACAGTTAATTTTTTGGTAAATATATAAAAAATAATTATATTCATTTGATGATGATATATAATTTATATATAATTAACAAAAAAGGAGAACTAGCCACTGGAATAAATATATACATATATATATATAATATATGTGTATTATTATATATTTACCTTACCTGTTCATAATATTATTAATATTTTTTTTTTTTTTATAAATAATGAGTAAATATAGCTATTTGGACAATTATAAATTCTAGCTATTTACAAAAAAAAAAAAAAAAATGTATATATAAAATATACTCATATGTAAACATTTATTAAAATATCATCCATATTGCATACTTTGCAGACATGTGGTATACATTTCAATTGAATGTTGAAAATATAAAAATGGAGAGAATTAAAAAGAATGAATAACAAAGAAAATATTCTTTTTAATAGTAAGCATTTTTTATTTTGTTGGTAAATAATAAATGAATAATTGAATAACTTATATAAGGCACAAATAAATAAATAAATATATATATATATATAATAGTATTACTTATAATATGTATTATTATGTATGTATGTATATCGAACACTGTACTTTTT
>NW_017385785.1:0-931 GCF_001602025.1 Plasmodium gaboni | reverse complement strand
AATGAACGATTACTATACATTATTACAAGGTATAGATATAGTTGATGATAAAGAAACTAATGATTTACAATGTTTAATAAAAAGAATTGAAAAAAAAGTAGGAAATAACTTCAAAAAATCATGGATACCATATTTTAGAGATTTAGTAAAAGAGTTGCAAAAAGGAGATTTTGTAAACCCAACTACAAAACAACCCTGTACTATCTATCCTAGTGACAGTTCTCAGTGTGTTCGTTTTTTTGAAGAATGGGCCGAAGAGTTTTGCAAACTCAAAAAGGATTTGGGGGATATGGTGGTGGAGGAGTGTGGAAAAACACAAAGTGGAACACCACAAGGTAGTAATTGTAATGGTTTATGTGGTATATATAAAAAATTTCTACAAGAGTCACAACAGTATTATAATAAGTATAAACATACATGTGATAAACCACCATATGGAAACAAAGGACAAACTCAAGGTGAATTACAAAACCTTTTCATAACTGCAGCAATGAATTCTATGACAGATTGTTGTACAGAGAAGGAACATTGTAGTGACACAGAATTATTTAATACTAAATCAGATAAAAGTAATATTAGGTTTAAATGTTTTTGTCCACAAGGTGAATATAATTCACAAAAAAATACAAAACCAGAATGTACAGATCTCCTAAATACTGGTAATACATTTAGAGGTCGTAGTCTAGCTGCACAGTCATATCCTACATTGGCACAAACGTCTGCTAGTAGTAGTGCTACCTCCACGCCCCAATGCGGAAAAAACAAAAGTGGTGGCCAGGATGTGACTAATATAGCAAGGTTTTTTATGTCGGGGGCACAAACACAAGAACTTGGTACAGGTGGTAATGTTAGTTATCATGGTGAGAGTGTTTTGCAAGGAGATTTATCACAAGCACAATTTGGAAAAGATCTTAGTAATGCAATTAAACTG
>NW_017385784.1:0-943 GCF_001602025.1 Plasmodium gaboni | reverse complement strand
TATATATATATAACATATTTTGCCGTTATTTTATTTTATGCTATATATATAATATATATGTATATATTTATTTTTTATTTTTTTTCTTATTTACATAACTAGGAAAAAAAAAAAAAAAAATAATAATAATAATAATAATAGTAATATTGATTTGTTCAAAATGTTTTATTATATATAGAGTCAATTTATTATTGATATAAAATGTTACATAATATTGTAAAATAATATCGTTTTGTTTTGTTTTGTTTTTTTTGTTTTTAATATGTTACATAATAATTATCTAAATATAATATTACAGACATATATATGTGTTATAAAATATGTATAAGGAAAATATATTCAACATTTTAGCGTATGCCTATTTTTATAATTTATACATATATATATATATTATTCTTTAATTATATATAAAAAAAAATAATAAGTAATAATAATATATATAACAATAATATGCTTTTATATATTTATGATGCATGTTCTCAAATTATAAAAGAGCAACATTATAAAAATATATATATATATATATATATATATATATATTTATATAATCTATATATATAAGTGCACATATGAAAATAAAAAAATAAAAAGTACAAACATATTTTTAATAAATATATATTTTATTTATATATCTTTTAAAAAAAGAAGAAAAAAAAAACTTATTATTATGTTACACATATAAAATATATATATATATATATATATATATTATTATTATTATTATTTCTTTTTGCTACATGTATCATCTATTTTTTAATTCAGAAATGATGAAAAAAAAAAAAAAAAAAAATTAGTTAAGAATACATAATCTTAGTATATAACATTTAAAAAATATTATATAAAAATTAATAATATGATAAAATAAAATAAATATATATATATTAAAAATGTGTATATATGTATTAAAAATATATTTAAAAAATATCTATAAAAAAATATTTAT
>NW_017385783.1:0-881 GCF_001602025.1 Plasmodium gaboni | reverse complement strand
TAAAAAAAAAATATGTATTCCTTTTATCCTTGTAAATAAAAAAAATATATATATATAATTAATATTTACCTTTTTAAATGTTATATAAAAAATATATGCCATATATATATATATGTATACTATTAAATTAATAAATTTGTTTTATATTTTTTAATCTTCATTTTGTAAAATACATTAATAATATTATATATATATATATATATATATATATATATATATATATATAAATATATTTTTTTTTTTTTATGACATATTTATTTATGTACATATATATATATATTTTAACGTTTCATATAAATGTTTTATTTAATTATGTTTTTTTTATGTAAATAAGAAAATTTACTTTTTTTTGTTATATTATATTAAATTTTATAAGAATGCATTATTTATGAGATGATTAAATAATAAGTCATATTATATTATTGATAACTTTAGTAGTCTCCTTATTTATATAGTCCGTATTTTTAATGTAAAAAAAATGATGTTTACAATGTGATATAAATAATAGGTATACATACCATAAATACATATAAACATATATATATATATATATATATATATATATATATATATAATACACTTATATTTGTTTTTATTTTTTATTCTTATTTTTATGTGTAATGAAGATGATATTATTTTTCGTAGCTCTCATATTTTTATATAACCAAATCATAATATAATATTATGTCCAAGTATATATTATATATTTATAATTTTTCATTATCCAATAAAATAAAAAAAATTATCTTTCAAATTGATTCAATATATGCATATATATATATATATATATTTATTTCTTTTTTTTTTTCTAATATATATATATTTAATATATATTTTAAAACGCATATAAAATATATATATGTTATAATTTTTTTCATATA
>NW_017385781.1:0-898 GCF_001602025.1 Plasmodium gaboni | reverse complement strand
TAATATAATAAATATATTTTTTTATTAAATTTTATATAAATATATATTTATTATTATTTAAAAATGTATTATTTTATAACCATATACAATTTATAATAAATATATATGATGATATATATTATATTATATATATAATATAATACTAAAATTAATATTTATTTTATATATGTAATATAATATATATATATAATAATATATTTATATTATAATAATTATTATAATTATATAATATATTGATAAATGCATTTATTTATATATATATATAATAATAGTATTTATTTAGAACAAAATAATAAATATTAATATTTAATAAGTTAATAAATTTTTTAATTTTATTAAATAATATATTTTTTTTTAAATCGTTAGATTATAAAAACAAAAAAATAAAAATATATTCATATATATATAATATTATATATATATATATATATATATATATATATATATATATGTAATATAAAATAATATTGATTGATTATTGTATAAAAGCAAAGAGAAAATTTTTAAATATATATAATAATTTATATTTATATATTTTTATTGCATTATTATTATATATAATATAATCCTTCATATATATATATATATATATATATATATATACTCAATTATATATTAAAAAAAAAATACCATATAATAAAAAATATTATATATATATATATATATATTTTAAATATTTTCTTTTCTTTTTTTTTAAATTGTTTATATATATATAAATATATTATATTAATTATATATATATTATATATATATATATTACTGATATTAAAAAATATAAATTTTTTGTTTTAAAAAGTATATTTTATAAATATATATATATATATATATAATATATAAATATTTTATTGAAATGTTTTTGTACTAATAATCATGTTTCTAATTAAAAAAAAATAAAAGA
>NW_017385780.1:0-662 GCF_001602025.1 Plasmodium gaboni | reverse complement strand
TTTTTTTTATTTCATGACAAAATGAAAAATAACAAGGTTAAAAGAAAAACAGAAGGAATTACTATTTTATTAATATTTTGTATATATATAAATGCAATATATTTTACAATATATTATATATGTTTCTAAATTGATAATATTTAAAATTTTTTGTGACTTTATCGAATTTATGTAGATTTAAGAAATGAAATAATAAATTGAAAATAAAATATAAAACAAAAAAAAAAAAATGAAGACATACATTTATTATAATTTTATGAGTATTTTATATATAAATAATTTATTCTTCTTTGAATATTTCTCTCGTACCATTGGATTTCCAAATATATTAAAAAAAAAAAGGATGATTCAATAGCATTAAACCATGTAGAAGAATATCATTAACAAGATATCTACATAAAAATATATGTGTAAATATATGTTCCCTTATTTCATTAAAATAATTTTTCACATGAAAAATACATATATATATATTTACTTATTTTAATAATTTAAAACAGTTTAATGGTAATATTATGTTCCCTATATATTACATAATTATATGTGAATATATAACGAATATGTTAAGTATAAAATAAAGACAAAATAATATAGTTAAAAAATATAAAAAAAAAAAAAAAAAAAACAGCCAAAATATTTAACAAAAAACAAAAAAAATGAGA
>NW_017385779.1:0-475 GCF_001602025.1 Plasmodium gaboni | reverse complement strand
TGATATATATTATTTCACATAATATATTTGTTCCATTATTTTTATTAATAACCTTCAACATAAATTTTTATTTATTTTTATATTAATTTTAATTTATATTCAATGATATATGTTATTTTACATACTAAATTTGTTCCATTATTTTTATTAAGAAGGTTCAAATAAATTTTTTATTTATTTTTATATTAATTTTAATTTATATTGGATGATATATGTTATTTCACATAATATGTTTGTTCCATTATTTTTATTAAGAAGGTTCAACATAAAAAGGTTCAACATAAGAAGGTTCAACATAAGAAGTTTCAACATAAATTTTTATTTATTTTTATATTAATTTTAATTTATATTGAATAATATATGTTATTTTACATAATATGTTTGTTCCATTATTTTTATTAAAAAGGTTCAAATAAATTTTTTTTTATATTTATATTAATTTTAATTTGTATTCAATGATATATGTTATTTTACA
>NW_017385778.1:0-789 GCF_001602025.1 Plasmodium gaboni | reverse complement strand
TATTTCATAATAAATTATTTTATATATTCAAATATATTTCATATTAAATTATATTATATATTCAAATATATATTATACTACTTATTAAAAAAAATTTTCATATATAATTTAATATAAAAATTTTGTAGATTTTTTTTTTGTTAGTGTTACTAAGATTTATTCTATGTTGTAATATATTGTCTAATATATCTATTAAATACATATATTAATATGTATATATATATATATGTATAATATTTGTGATAATATATTATTTTATATTTCATAATATATATTATAATAAATTATTTTATATATTCAAATATATTTCATAATAAATTATATTATATATTCAAATATATATTATACTACTTATAAAAAAAAAAATTTCATATATATATTTTTATTATAAAAATTTTGTAGATTTTTTTTGTTAGTGTTACTAAGGTTTATTCTATGATATAATATACTGTCTAATATATCTATTAAATACATATATTAATATGTATATATGTATATATATATGTATATATATGTATAATATTTTTGATAATATATAATATTATATTTTTGATAATAAATTATTTTATATTTTTGATAATATATAATATTATATTTTTCATAATAATTTATTTTATATATTATAAAATATTTCATATTAAATTATATTATATATTCAAATATATATTATACTACTTATAAAAAAAAAATTTCATATATAATTTAATATAAAAATTTTGTAGATTTTTTTTTGTTAGTATTACTAAGATTTATTCTTTGTTGTAATATATTGTCTAATATATATATATA
>NW_017385777.1:0-959 GCF_001602025.1 Plasmodium gaboni | reverse complement strand
TGATAATATATTATTTTATATTTCATAATATATTTTATAATAAATTATTTTATATATTATAATATATTTCATATTAAATTATATTATATATTCAAATATATATATTATACTACTTATAAAAAAAAATTTCATATATAATTTAATATAAAAATTTTGTAGATTTTTTTTGTTAGTGTTATTAAGGTTTATTCTTGGTTGTACTACACTGTCTAATGTATCTATTAAATACATATATTAATATGTATATATATATATGTATAATATATTTCATAATAAATTATATTATATTTTTGATAATAAATTATTTTATATATTCAAATATATTTCATATATAAATTATATTTTATAATATATTTCATATTAAATTATATTTCATAATATATTTCATATTAAATTATATTATATATTCAAATATATATTATACTACTTATAAAAAAAAAAAAATTTCATATATAATTTAATATAAAAATTTTGTAGATTTTTTTTTTTGTTAGTGTTATTAAGGTTTATTCTATGATATAATATACTGTCTAATATATCTATTAAATACATATATTAATATATATATATATATATATAACAAAAATTATTTTTATTATAAATATATTAAATACAATAAAAAATTAAAGAATATTCTAAAAAATAATACATCATAGCATAATGTGCACGGAAATGTGCAATTATATATAATAGAAATATATTGCATTAATTATATATAAATATATATATATATATTTTGTATTTTTTATTATAATAAATAAATATTAAGCACTTCGACCAATATATATATATATATAAATGCTTTACATATATTTCTATCACAATTAATGAAATATAGATATATATATCTAACAATTCCATATTATTCTTATGATAAATGTGCAATACCTTTAGTATATCTTCATTTTAATATCAAATAATTATTTATTTTTAAAATGTTCGATGTTTTTTTCATATAT
>NW_017385776.1:0-535 GCF_001602025.1 Plasmodium gaboni | reverse complement strand
TGTCCAGTGTTTCCAAATCTTTGTTCCGCACATGTTGACATATATGTCTTAAAATATGGTTTCGACTCTTTCATAAACTTTTCATACATATTACATAAACCATTACAATTACTACCTTGTGGTGTTTTTCCACCACATTCTGTCACCACCATTTGTCCCAAAACCTTTTTGAGTTTGCAAAACTCTTCGGCCCATTCTTCAAAAAAACGAACACATTGGGATTTATCACTTTGGTCGACTTCACAGGTTTTTCCGGTTTGGGGGTGTTTGAAATCTTTTTTGCGTAAATCTTCTACTAATTCTTTAAAATGCCCGCTCCATTCTTTTTTAAATGTATCTTTATCTTTACCTACTTTTTTTTCAATTTTTTTTATTATACATTGAATTTTTTTTGTTTCATCATCATTAACAATATCATCTCCTAAGAATAATGTATGATAATCATCCATAGTTCTTTGCCATTCTTTACAAAATGCTTCATAATTAGTATTATTTTTTTCTTTTATAAAGTTGCTTATCATACCACTTATACCGT
>NW_017385775.1:0-894 GCF_001602025.1 Plasmodium gaboni | reverse complement strand
TTTATATATTTATACATACAAAAATATCATATTTGTATTATTTATATGTTATATATATATATATATATATATATATATATATATATATATATTATAAATATATTTTATTTTATTTTATATTATTTTTTTTTTTTTTTGTATTTTTTTTTATATATATAAAAAAAATATATATTCAATATATATATTATATATATATATATATATATATATAATTAATATTATATATTACATTTTGTAAATATATATATTATTTATTTTAACATATTATTATTTTATTTTTTTTTTTTCTTTAGATTAACGTATTTTTTTTTTTAATATATATATATAAATTTATGTATATTTATATATTTATTTATCTCCATTTTGTTTGGTTTGTTCTTTCTTTTTTTTTTTTTCTTTTTCAAAAAATATCATGATAAAATAAAGAATAAAAAAAGAATGAAAAAAAGAATAAACCTTTTTATAAAAAAAAAAAAAAGAAACGTGTATTTTATATTTTGACTTTGTAAATATATATATATATATATATATATTTTATGAATATATTTATAGTATATTAATATATATATATATATGCATATATTTTATTTTTTTTTGTAAATATTTATATTATATTATATTTGCTATTTATAAAATATTAAAGTATGAAACCAACATAAAATTTGAAAGAATATAAAATAAAACTTATAGTGTTTGTGTTATATAGGTGCCTTCCTTTCTTCTTCGTCTTCTTTTTTTTTTTTTTTTTTTTTTTTTTTAATTCTATCCTTCTTTATTTCTTTATTTTATTTCATTTTTTTTTAGTATGATATATTTTCATAAAAATATTTAAGAATAAAACCAAAGAAGCAGAGTAGATATAGAACAAGGAAATATAATTAAAGAAGAAAAAGA
>NW_017385774.1:0-743 GCF_001602025.1 Plasmodium gaboni | reverse complement strand
TTCAAAGAATTAATAAAAAAAAAAAAAAAAAAAAAACTTTACCTTTTTCTGTATAATTTTGTAATTTTTTGTTAATAAAAATACTGAAACGGAAGCAAGAAATATAAAATACGTAAATGTATTGTATTATATATATATAATATATTTATTTTATATATTTGTTCTACCACATCTAACTTTAATACTAATGAAAAAGGCAAAAGTATTCACATTTAGTGATACGTATATATAATATATATATATGTTTTTTTTTTATTCATTTTTATATGTATATATATATATATCCTATTTTATTATTTTTTTTAATACAAAACAAAAACATATTCACCTATACAAATATTAAGAAAAAAATCGATTATAAAAAAATAACCTATTTATACGGTTTAATATTCTTAGAAGTATTTTCTGCTTTTTCTTAAAATAATAAAAATATATTTGAGGGTAAATTGAAAAAATACATATTTAACTTTTATTCTTATGCCATCCTAATAAAAAAAAAAAAAAAAGAATATAGATATATATATTGTAATATTGAATAAATATTCAAAATTAGCAAAAATATTATATAAAATTTTTTATATATAAAACGATATAAAACTCTTTTATAAAATATACAATTTTTTACAAAAAGCTTTTTGTATTCTTATAAATTATATTTAGCTAGATTTTTTTTTTTTTTTTTTTTTTCCCAGAAATAATAAATTAAAAAAAAATATTTTAAACCTTTACTTAATATTAAAAAA
>NW_017385773.1:0-910 GCF_001602025.1 Plasmodium gaboni | reverse complement strand
ATATATATATATATATTTATACTTGACATAAAAAAAGGAAATTGATTGATACACAAATTATAAGTAACACATTACAAAAAAAATAAAATAAAAATAAATAAAATAAAGTTATACATATATATATTTATATATTTAATTTGTTTCAAAGAAAGACGTATATGTAAAATTCAATATGAACTTTAATCATACTGAAGAACAAAAAAAAAAAAAAAAAAGAATATGTAGAAAAATATAATATAAACTGTTAAATATGAAATATTAATTGTAGAACGTCAAATGTCAAATGTAACATGTTAGTTGTAAAATGTGTATAATATATATATATATATTTTATATATATTTATATAGAAATGTGGAAAATAAAAAAGGAGTGGTTATTAAGAATAGTTAAGAATATTAAATTATAATTATAAAAGAAAAAAATAAAAAAAATAAAAAAAAGGGGGAATATATATGTTATATCTTTTAAAATATAACTAAAAACAAAATGGATTTAATATTTAAAAATAAATAAATAAAATATATACATTTATATATATATATATATATATATAATATTATCTTTTCTCTTTTTTTAATTAATTATATAAAATAAAAATTGACACAAAAAATAAAGAAGGCACATATATACATATATATAAAATGAGAAGAAATTAAGAAATTTCACATATAAAATATATAAGGTATAAAATTTTTTAATTATATACAGGTACACATTTTTTTTTTTTTTTTTTTTTTTCTCTATAAATAGAAAAATGTACTATATATATATAATATATATATTATATATATATATATATATATATATATATATTTTTTTTTTTTTTAATATATATTAAGGTACTTATAAGAAGGAAAAAAAATTGCGAAAGGTAAGTTACAATTTTTTTTTTTTTTTTTTTTTTTTTTT
>NW_017385772.1:0-637 GCF_001602025.1 Plasmodium gaboni | reverse complement strand
TTTTTTCTATGTTTATAAGTTGTTTTGGGCACATTATTATATTGTTTTTTCTATATTTATAAGTTGTTTTTGTTATGTTTTTACGTTGTTTTTCTTATATTGGTATGTTGTTCCTGGTATATTTGTACGCTGTTTTTGTTATTTTTGTATGCTGTTTTGGGTATGATTCTATATTGTTTTTTCTATGTTTATAAGTTGTTTTGGGTACGTTTCTATATTATTCCTAGTATATTTGTACGTTGTTTTTGTTATATTTGTATGTTGTTTTTCCTATGTTTTTATATAATTTTGGTTATGTTTTTATACTTATATGTATGAATCTATATTTATAGGCATGCTTGTACATTTTATATATACCTCTATATTTATATATATGCTTCCATATTTATATGTATGTTTATATAAATGAAAAATACAGTGCTATGTTTCTATGTTTGTATATTCGAATTATTCTAGAAATTTAAGTTCATATTATTTTGTGTATCTATATTTTCTTTTGTATGTTGTTTTTAGTATTTGTTTCTATAATTGTACGCCAACATGAACGCATTTTTATTTTTATTTTTATAAATGTATTTCTATGTGAATTTTGTTATATTTGTTTTCATTGTTACTTTTTTTTTTTTGTGTAACGTTT
>NW_017385771.1:0-3571 GCF_001602025.1 Plasmodium gaboni | reverse complement strand
ATCATAAACTATATATCTATATATAAAAGTATATATAAATAATAAAAAATAAAAAAAAAAGAAAACATGTTTTAATTATTATAATAAATTATGTATATATATATATAAAAGTATATATAAATAATAAAATATAAAAAACAAGTTTTAATTATTAAATGAAATTAAATATATATATATATATCTATATATATATATATGAAAGAATATGTATCACTAATACATAAAAATGTATTAAAAAATACATATAATTAAAACATAAAATTGAATTAAAAAATACATATAATTAAATAATAAGAATGTATTAAAAAATACATATAATTAAAACATAAAAATGTATTAAAGAATACATATAATTAAATAAGAAAAATGTATTAAAGAATATATATTAATAATACATAAAAATGTATTAAAGAATATGTATTAATAATACATAAAAATATATTAAAGAATACATTTAACAAACATAAATATATATATAATTATATATTTATATGAAAGAATTGTTTTAATATAAGTATACATATTATATAATAACAAAAAACATAAAATATATAAAAAAATTATAAAATATATAAAAAAATCATAAAATATATAAAAAAATTATAAAATATATAAAAAAATTATAAAATATATAAAAAAAACATATAATGTATATGTAAGAATATATATTTTCAAAAAAAAACATTTATAAATGAAACATTAGATAAATATTTATAACGTATCTATCCAATAAACAAACAACAAAAAAAATTATATGTAGTATATGTTGTAGATAATACAAATGTTACAATATTTTAATTTTATCTATATATTGAAAATTTTTGTTCTATTTGTTTAAATTATTCTATTTTTAACTAATATAATATTAGTGATATTAGTTTTTCATTGTATAAATAATATAACGTAGTATATAATATGATACAATATTAAAACATAATATAATATATCACAACATAATATATTAGAATATAGTATATTAAAAAAATAACATAATGAAACATAAAACAATATAATATATTATAATATAATAAATAATTGTTATAAAATCGTATTATAAAATAGCATTTTTTTCTTTTTGTAGTTCAAAAATGATAAAAAAAAAAAAAAAACAACAACAAACACTTGATGTAGAATTTATGACCATAAATCATAAGTAATAATGAAAAATATATGGAATAAAAAGGATACAATTATACAAAGAAAAAAAAATATATTTAAAAAAGTTATGTAAAAAATATATGCAAGATATAAATGTTATAAAAAATGTAAAGTACAATAAACATTAAAAAAAAAAAGAAGCATAAAAGTAATACAAAAAATATATATATGTATAAAATATATAAAATACTCCAAATATATAGTATATTAAAAATAAAAAAAAATTATGAAAAATACAAATTATACCACAAAATATATATATATATAATATACTCCAAATATATATTATACAAAACATAAAAAAATTATGAAAAATACAAATTATACCAAAAAAAAAAATATATATATATATAATATACACCAAATATATAGTATACCAAACATAAAAAAAAATATTTAGGATACAAATTATACGAAAAAAGAATATATATATAATATACTACAAATATAAAGTATATTAAAAATAAAAATATGAAGTATACAAATTATACCAAAAATATATATATATATATATATAATATACTACAAATATATATTATATCAAACATAAAAAAAATATTTAGCATACAAATTATACAAAAAATATATATAAAAAGAATATATAAAATATTAAAAAAAACATAAATTATACCAAAAATAAACAATATATGAAGCATAAAAAGCTTATATATATATATATATATATATATACATAGAAATATACATATATAGAAAATATATATACGATAACAAAAATATAATGCCTACAAAAAATACGCATAATACAACAACAATTTGTTATAGAATATAATTAAAACAAAAATGAAAGAATATATTGAAATATTTATATATGTATAAAAATTAATAAACATGTTAATATGTACCTATAGATATATAGACGTGTATATATATGTTTGTCTAATACTACATATGTAGTGACGTATATATTTTAGTTCTATGTCTATATGAATATATATATCACTACAAGTGTATATTTTAGTATACATATATGTCTATATGAATATATATATCACTACAAGTGTATATTTTAGTATACATATATGTCTATATGAATATATATATCACTACAAGTGTATATTTTAGTATACATATATGTCTATATGAATATATATATCACTATATCAGTATACTTGTATATTTTAGTATATATATATGTCTATATGAATATATATATCACTACAAGTGTATATTTTAGTATACATATATGTCTATATGAATATATATATCACTACAAGTGTATATTTTAGTATACATATATGTCTATATGAATATATATATCACTACAAGTGTATATTTTAGTATACATATATGTCTATATGAATATATATATCAATATACGTGTATATATTTTGATATAAATATATATATTTGTATTTATATATTCATAAATTGATATATATATATGTATGTATGTATTAATAATTTATATAGGTATGGACATATGAACATATACCTATATGTAAATATATATATATATATATATATATATATATATATATATATATATATGGTCATATGTTAATATATATATATATATGTATATATATACATATATATATATATATATATATATATATATATATATATATATATATATATATATACAACATATATATAACTACATATGTATATAAAAATGTCGTTACTAAACAAAATATACATAAACAACTATTTGTTATATGTATTTGTGGGTATAAATGTGCTTGTTTTACTCATAACATATAAATAAATACGTATAATATATATTATATATAAAAATATATATATTAATTTTGTCAAAAATGAATTATAAAAAAATAAAAAACCACAAATAATAATAATAATTTGAATTAATTAATTAGTAATATGTTTTGTTTTGAAAAATATATGATTATGATTTTTGTTTTAGAATTGGGTTCTAAATATATGAATATATGTAATATATATATATATTTTTACTTATGTGGTGATCATTGTTTTCAATATTAGATGTATATATGTGATATATATATGTATATATATGTATTTATATGTATTTGTATATATGTGTTTATATGTATTGTGTATATGAATATTTTTGTATATGTGTATATTTATATATGTATATGTTTATATATATGTGTATATTTATATATGTGTATATTTATATATGTATATATTTATATATGTGTATATTTATATATGTATATATTTATATATGTGTATATTTATATATGTATATATTTATATATATGTATATATGTATATATGTTTATGTATATTTTTATATATATGTATATATTTATATATGTGTATATTTATATATGTATATATTTATATATGTGTATATATAATATATTTAATATATGCAATTTAATTTATTTTATATATATTTTTAGTATAAGATTTTTTTTTTATTGTGTATAAATTTTTTTTATATTTTATATATATTTTT
>NW_017385770.1:0-543 GCF_001602025.1 Plasmodium gaboni | reverse complement strand
ATAAAAATAATGGAACAAATTTAGTATGTAAAATAATATATATCATCGAATATAAATTAAAATTAATATAAAAATAAAAAAAAATTTATGTTCAAACTTCTTAATAAAAATAATGGAACAAATTTAGTATGTAAAAAAACATATATCATTGAATATAAATTAGATGAATATAATTTTTCATATATAAAATATTATATTTTTCAATTAAAAAAAATGTATGTACTCCGTCCAACTTAAAATGTTATTATTTACTTTTATTAATTAACATATTTTACTTATCTCACACAGAATATATACAAATACATATTGTTACAACAATATATACATATATCAACTATTTTTCTTCATATATATTGTCAAAATAACCATTATAAACCCCTACAATAAATAGAACACCATGAACAAGGACAAAATTATGAGTATTAGAGCAGAAATACAAAAATCCAACCATACCATTCCTCATTACATAATCATATGGACCTCAAATAAAAAAAATGATACATTGAACCACCAGACAATAAGCAAATATCAACACAACTCATG
>NW_017385769.1:0-868 GCF_001602025.1 Plasmodium gaboni | reverse complement strand
TTGAAAAAAAAAAAAAATTAAAATTATTTTCTTTAAATTATAAAATAATTATTCGGAAATTCGTACAGTGTAATTAAAATTATCACATGGAAATTTTGATAACTTTGGAAAATTAAGAGAATTTTAAAAAGAAACAAATGAAATATTATAAACATATATGATATATTAAACAAAAATTAAAAAAAAAACAAAAAAAGGACAAACTCTTTATGCTTATTCTTCTACATTTTGGTTGTAAATTAACTGCGTACATAAGAAGTTTTCATTTTTATTTATTTTTTTTTTTTTTTTTTCTGCGTGTACATTTTTTTTCCATAGTCGACCACCAAAAGAATTAATATTTTTTAATAGCATGAAAACAAAAAATTTGTTAAAACAAGAACAAATAAGTACAGAATGAACGAAAAAAAAGAAAAGAATTTACACGTACTTTTTATTATTCTATATAAATATTATTTCACTTTGATAGTTATAAAAATTAAAAGTACTTAAATATTAAGGTGGACAATTATTATATATATATATATATATTATTTTAAAAGTGTTATTTTAATATTTTCCTATATATAAATAATAATATATATATATATATATAATAAACATTTAGTTGTATTCTTGTTCATTGCTTAACTTTTTTTTTTTTTTTTATTCTTATAATTTTTAAGACTTTATCAACATTTTTACAATATTTAAATATTTAAAACAAAATATTATTTAATTTTATTTTAAATAACTTAATATTATAATTAAAAACAAATGTGTTAAGATAATGAAGAAATAAGTTAATAATTAAAACATTTATTAATGAATAAGTGAAATTAAAAAAAAAAAAACAAAAAAAAAAAATATGATAAATATTAAAAATAAT
>NW_017385768.1:0-970 GCF_001602025.1 Plasmodium gaboni | reverse complement strand
ATAATTAAAGTATTAGATAATATATTTTAGAATTTAGCAAAAATTAATCTTATATTTATATGTTGTAAATATATATATTTCTTTTTTAATAAGTATAATATTGTAATTAGTTTTATATATATTGAAAAAATAATAGGACAATATATATAGTAATATGTACAACAAGTAATATATTTTTATGCCATATATAATTAGTGATTATAAAGGAAAAAATTTGATAATATTTATTAGATTTTTTTTTTGTATATGAAATAATTATAACTATGAGTTAAAAAAAAAAAACAAGAACAAAAATGAGAAACATAGAAAATGCTATTTATAATAGGATAAATAATATTTTATAAATTAATAAGTACACTTATATAAGGAATTTTCAATTTTGAATTAGTTCATGAATAATGTGAAATAATTATATATATATATATATATTAAGATATATATATATCCTTATTATTTTGAATTTCCCAAAGGATTTATATAATTATCGATTCCTAAATATATATATTATGATTTTCGTCCTAATGAATCTTTAATAAGGGGAATATCAATTTTAGATTAAGGAATAAAATACATATAAAAAGGAAAAAATAAATAATATCAAAGATGAGTGTGGTCAATTGAAGTTGTATTTATTTGTCTTAATTTATATTTTATAAATAAACATATATTTTGATTTATATTTCATTATATTATTAACAATAAAATATATTTATTTTCTTAGATATTCCATTATATAATAGTTCATATGAATCATATTATAAATATATATATATATATATATATATATATATGAACAAGGTATATTTATATAAGTTTTGTATTTAAAATTAAATATGTATGGTATTTTTTTATTTAGAACAGAAACATTAAAAAGTGTAAATAATTAAATTATCTTATATTATTAAAATAGCATAAAAAATATGAAATATAAACATATGATGTTTTAACCAAAACCAATAATTATAGCATA
>NW_017385767.1:0-980 GCF_001602025.1 Plasmodium gaboni | reverse complement strand
TTATATTTAAAATATATAAACTATAGTTTTTTTAACAAACTCCATATAAATTAAATTATATATATAAAAATTCAAATAGTGCTCAAATTTATATTTCAATAATACTTCATTAAAAATAAAATTATTAATGATATATAACAGTACAGAGTTAATATATATAAATATAAATATATATCACGTTATCAATGAACATGTTTTTCTTAGGGTATTTCTTCATCTTGAAATTATTATAAATATATACAGATTAATATACATATTATTTGAATTTTCCTTTTTTTCTCTTATATATAATATAAATAAAAATTCAGATAAACAAAAGGATATTATAAAAAATATGTAAGCTAATAATTATAGATATAATTCAATATAAATTATAAAAAAATATTTAATATAATATATTAATATTTACATAATAAAATATTTTATATATTATATAAACAAGAATTTTATTAGGATCATAAAATTTTTAAAATTTTATATTATTTGCATTAAAATATATTAATTAATAATTTTATACTATATTTATTTTAATAATATAATTATAATTTAGAAATCATTTTAATAATTTAAGAAAAAAAAATCCTTATATAAGAATATAATATTTTTTATATATTTATTAAATTAACAACAGTTAAACTACACATTGGATACATAAATATTATATTTATATAATAATATTTAAATGTAATAATGCAGTTTTAAAAATGCGTATCTTTCATTCATTATTAAAAGTTTTTTTACCATGTATTTTTCTCACACATTTATACATATTTAATAAGGTAATATTAATATATATATATATTCAGTATTATATTGCGCTTTATTATATATTTATTAATACATTATAATATATACTTTCGTGTTTTTTATATATATCTTATTTTTTATTTTTTATAAACTATAGTTCTTCTTATATTCGTCGAATCCTCATGCAAATATAATATTAAATGGACATAATAATATCTTAAATAGGACCTTAT
>NW_017385766.1:0-901 GCF_001602025.1 Plasmodium gaboni | reverse complement strand
AAAATATATGATAATAATTCATAATGTTAAAAATAGAAACTATATTAATTTATTATTTAATAAATTTATAACAAGTGAAATTTGAATACTTAGTTATGTGTATAATAATAGTAATGAAAATATTCATATAATTTTTTAAGAATATTATAAAATAAAAGGTATAGTTATTCGAACACAGAAAATATTAATTAATATATATTTATATGATAAAATAATAATTAAAAAAAATATATTTATTCTGAATAATGATTAAAATATATGTGATATTTCTTTTATGTTTTATTATGCAATAATGTCTATATTTAATTGTAGACTCTTTAGATATTTAAAATATATATGAACATTGTTGTATTTCTTTTATATGTTTTTTTATAAGCAATAATGTAAATTTTTTGGCAAATATATAAAGAGTTTAATTAAAACAATAAATATAATATTTTGTGAACGTTTTTAATTATGTATGCATACAAAAAATATACAATAATAAAATATTCCTTAAAAAAAATAATGTGACATTTAAAAATATATAGAAAAAAAAAAAAAGGAATTTATAATACCCAAAAAGAATTAAATATATATATATATATATATATATAATACATATGTATATATAAACAAAAACAAATTATATTTTCATATACATAAACGATCATAAATTTTAATTAAAATATGAATTATATAAAAAAAAAAATTTAAATAAGATAAGAAAAACGTATATAATTGTAGCAAAAATATTAATATATAATAGAATTAATTTTTTAATTTAGGAAGAACTTACAAATAAATAAATAAATAAATATGGAAAGAATTGTTTAATGAAAAAAGACAAAAATATATACATCTACAAATATATTCATATTAATTAAATTTTATTTATGTAACGAATGTAATGAATCTATTT
>NW_017385765.1:0-917 GCF_001602025.1 Plasmodium gaboni | reverse complement strand
AAAAAAAAAAAAAAAAAACAAGCAAAAATGTATTCCTATAGTTGTAGGTATAAATTGAAGGAAATATATTACATGATTTTCTGAACATGTTCAGGTAAAAAAAAAAAAAAAAAAAAAAAAAATATATATATATATATATATAATAAAAAGAAACAAATGAATAAATGTTAAAATAATAATAATAATAAAATAAAAAGACATATATTTATTAATATACATTATTTTCTTTTATTATATTTCTTAATATTTCTTTTTATTTGATATATAAATGTTGTTATATTTTCTTATATTTTTGTAAAAAGAATTGCACATTTTTATTATTTCTTAAAGTATATATTTTAAGCTTATATATTTTATATGGAATAATAATTTTTATTATATTATATGATATTATATTTGCACGAAGAGGAATGAAAAATTAATTTTATGGACAAGATAATTTATAATCAAATACATTAATTATTATTATAAACTTATTTATATATATAAGAATAAATATACATATTTTTTATACACATAATATATATATATATATATATATATGAGGGCCAGTAAGAAATTATTTCTAAATAATAATAATATTATATTTATATTTTATATTGTATGAAGATAATGTAACTTATTAAAAAAGATCTTACACATAATTATGAAAATGATAATATAATCATTTTTTTTTTTTTTTAATTTGATATATAAGTTTTTCTAAGTATTTTGTTAAATAATAAGTATACATGTGTGTTTTTATAGAAGAAAGAAATTATTTTTGTGCTACATATTATATAAATAAATATATATATATATATAATATATATATTACATATTTATTTTATTATATATATGTAATATCCCTTTTGATAACGTTTGTACTACCTTTTAATTATTCATATAATATTAATAGTTTCATATATATTTATATA
>NW_017385764.1:0-823 GCF_001602025.1 Plasmodium gaboni | reverse complement strand
AATACAAAAAAAAAAAAAAAAACAGTTACAATTAATGAATTAGGTATAAATATTATATAATTTGTGTAGACATTTTAATTATAGTAAGTTTTATTAAAGCTATATATAAAAAAACTAAAATAAAAACAAGTATAAATAAATATGTATAAAGCAAAGTTGTATTCAAATAAATTTTCCTTTAATTTAAAAAAAAAAAAAAAAAAAAAATTAAATTAAATTAAATTAAATATTTTTATATTTTATTAATAATGATACAAAATATATTAATTGATAGCATAATAACACTACAATTTTTTTAAATAAATAAAAGTATATGCATATAAAATTTATCTTGCTATGAATTATTAGTTTTATATATAAGGACAGAATGTTGCAATTCATTCTTTAATATTTATTTATTTATACATATAATATAAAATATAAAAATATTATGCTTTTTTTTAATTTTTATACTATAATAATAAAAATATAAATATATATAATTATACATATATATATATATATATTTCTTTTATGAAAAAAAAAAAAAATTAAAATAAATTTGTATAATTTTTTCCACATATATAATTAAAATAATTTTTATAAAATATAAATTTTTTTTTATTTTGTATGTTCATAATCATTATATGACATAAATATTAATTCTATATATATAAATTATCATTTATAAATGATAAAATTATAATTTTATTACTGTCATTCCTTTTTTTATATAATTTAGAAAAAAAAATTGAGATTTATCTATATAGTCTTTCATAAATATAATATTAATATATCTGATCACATTACACTATCTCCCTTAAAATTATAATAACAAAAAAAA
>NW_017385763.1:0-1068 GCF_001602025.1 Plasmodium gaboni | reverse complement strand
TATATATATATATTATGTATATATTTTTTTTTTATTATAAATAAGAACAACCTTTTTTTTTTTTTATTAAGACCCAAACAAATATTTTAAACAACATATTCTCAATTATTGAAAGACTGCAATCAATAATCTTTTAATAATATGATACATTATTGTATATAATAAAAAAGAAATATATATAAACGTATATAATAAATAATACATATATAATATTTATATAATAAAAATATGTATCTTTTTTTTTTTTTTAATATTATTTTTTTTAATTTTTGAGTTGTAATATTGTATTAGATAGTATAATAAAAAAATGTATATAAATATAATAAAATGTTATAATAATATTAAAATTTTATCATATGTGAAATATATTACAAGTCTTTTTTTTTTTATTTATTTATTATTATTATTTTTATTATTTATTTTATTTATTTTATTATTATTTTTTTTTTTTTTTTTGTATGTATAAGAACCATAGGATATTATTATAATATTCTGGTATATTAAATTATTTATATATCAATAATATGGTTATTTGTTAAAATATATAATTTGTATAAAAAATAAAATAATATATATATATTTTTCTTTATATAAATACATTCCAAATAAGTAAAAGGATTCATATGTGTTCTTGGTATTATTATATATATATATATATATATATAATACGTGTATGCTTTTTTTTAAAACTAATTTTTTATATATACAATATAATAAAATATATGTATTATATGAATTTTAAAACAAATGTGGTTGTTTATTGGTTATATATTTATATAACTTATATATTAATTATAGATATATGAAATTATAAAAAAAGATTGTTATATAAAATATATTATATATATTATATATTAGTATAATAAATAAATAAATATATATATATATAATATTATTGCACAACTTATATATTTGATTCTTTCTTTTTTTTAGGATTATAAATTTTAATTCTTATGATGAAACTACAATATAATAGAACAAAAAATATAAGTATATATATATATATATATATATATATATACATTAAAATTTTTAATTATAATTTCATATATATTTATATTATGTGAT
>NW_017385762.1:0-419 GCF_001602025.1 Plasmodium gaboni | reverse complement strand
ATTAGTAAAATTAAGACCTATGTTAGTGAATGTAAGACCTATTTTAGTAACATTAAGACCTAAATTAGTAAAATTAAGACCTATGTTAGTGAATGTAAGACCTATTTTAGTAACATTAAGACCTATATTTGGAAATGTAAGACCTATATTAATAAAATTAAGAACTATATTAGTAATCTTAAGAGCTATATCAGTAATATTAAACCTATATTAGTATGACTAAGACTTATATTGGTAACTATAAGACCAATATTACTAACCTTAAGACCCATATTATTAAATTTAAGATCTACGTTAGTAACCTTAAAACCTGAATTAATAAACATAAGACCTATATTAGTAAACGTAAAACGTATATTAGTAACCTTAGGAGCTATATTATTATTCTTAAAACCTATGTTAGTAACATTAATACATAT
>NW_017385760.1:0-696 GCF_001602025.1 Plasmodium gaboni | reverse complement strand
TGTGTTATATTTTCTTGTATATTACAAATTATAATTAAAATTATGAATATTTTCACTATATATATATTATTCAATGTTACCTTATGAAATATAGAATTATTTTATATATTATACTATATTATTCTTTGTTTGTATAAAAAAGATAATATATATTTTTTCTTAGTAAATAATATGATATTATATATAATAAATATAATCTTAAAATTATAGATATTTTATTAATTAAAATTAATAAATCTATTATTAAGGTTATGTATATAAATTAAATGATATTTAATAAATATAATATTAAGTTTCTATATATATATATTATCCAATAAAAAATATGTTAACATATCAAATAAATAAATATATATATATATTAAATTAAACTAATTTATTATAATATAACATTTCTTTTTTAATAGGCTTTACTAAATTTTAGTAAAAAATAAAAACATTGTTTTCTTGTTTTTATCTATATAATTTTATTTTATTTTTTTTTTATTTCTTCTTCATAATATAATATTATATTTGTTGCTATTAATTTTTAAAATAACTAAAAAGAAATATATATATTATTAATTCAATTATATATTATAATAGATACATTAAAGAGGAACTTATAAAAAAGAATAAACATTAGAAATGACAAAAAAAATTAAATTAAATTAATAAAATATATATTTTTATTAAAAAACTTATATTATTTGTATT
>NW_017385759.1:0-1016 GCF_001602025.1 Plasmodium gaboni | reverse complement strand
AAATAATATATATATATATATATATATATATATATATATACATATTAATATAATTTATTATATATGTATATATATTTTTATTTTATCAATATTTAAAGAGCTAATTTTATTATTTACTTATTAGCTACACGCTAATAAACAAAAATACAAAAAAAAAAAAAAAAAAAAAAAAAAAGAAATCTTTAAACAAATCCCAAAAAGGTAATATTTTTTATGCCTTTTTTTTTTTTTTTGTTTGTTTATTTGTTTTTATTTTATTTTATTATTATTTTTTTTTTTTCTAAATTAATATAAAAAATAAGAGCTCTTTTGTTAAATTTATAAAATGTAATATATTATATAAAATAAAATGAAAATATATATTTTTTCATTTATATATATTTTTTATTTTCATTTTCTTTTTAATATAACATTCCAAAATTATTTTTCTTTTTTGGTTTTTTTTTTTTTTTCAAGCCATATAAAAGTATATATATATTTTTTTTTTTTTTTTTTTTTTTTATATAAATATAAAAAATATATATACAATATATATATATTTTATAAACTCTGCACACATAATATATTAAATGAGCACATCAATATTTATGTATATATATGAAAGTATTAAAATAATATAAAATAAAAATATATTTATAAAAAATATAATATTATTTTATATATATATATATATAATAGTCAAATATATTTTTAAAAAATTATTTTTTTATGTAAATTCCTTCTCTTCATTAATATGAATCAATATTTTAAGATATATAGAAAAATAAAAAGGAAAAATAGAAGAAGAAAAAAATTAATATATATATATATATATTTTTTTTTTACAATACAAAATAATAAATGGAAATTTTAAATAACAAAAAAAAAAAGAAGAAAAAAAAAAAAAAAAAAAAAATGCACACATTTTCATTGTCAGTCTTATAATTTACATTATGACTTATCAATGCTAATATTTTCTTAATAAGTTGATCTTTTTTTTTTTTTTTTTTTTTTTTTCTCATGCTATTATTTTATGC
>NW_017385758.1:0-913 GCF_001602025.1 Plasmodium gaboni | reverse complement strand
TTATGCAATATATATAATAAACAAAAATATTAAATACGGGGGCTGACTAAAAAAATCTTTTTTTCTTTAAGAAAAAAAACTGAATTTAAAAATAATATTATTTTAAAAAAATATATTATAAAAAATTGTTTTATTATTCATATTATAGTATATATTAAAATATATAATAAAACAAAAAAAAAAAAAAAAAAAAAGGGACTTTTATTAGAATAAATAACAATATTATATATATATATATATATATATATATATATTTATTATATAATATATATTTTTTTATTTTATATCTGTTGATTCTAAAAAAATATATATTATATATAGATATAGAAAATTAATATAGAGTTCTTTTTTTTTTCTTTTTTTTTGTTTTATTAGATAAAATTCATATTATTAATAATAATTATATAAGTTTATCTTTTATGTGATTATAAATATTTGCATAACCAAACCTGTGTATGATAAATATTGAATTATAAATAAATTTAAAGTATATTATATATATATAAATATATAATATTTATTTAATTTTTTATGTAATAAGACCAAGAAACTTGGTATTTAACTTATTATTATATTTTTTTGTATTTTACATATCAATATAAATGTATTGAAAATACTTTTTTTTTTTTTTTTTTTTTTTGATGTTTCATTTATATATATATATAAAAATTAAGATATGAAAAATAAATAAATAACATTATTTGTAGAATTGTTCTTACACATATAGAAGAAGAAAAGGGAAAATTAATATTATACATACATATATATATATATATATATATATATTTTTAATGTTCAGTTAACAAAGATCATAAAAAATTGTTATTTTTTATTATTATTTTTTTTTAAACATATATATTTTGACTTATAAAAATAAAATAGATTATATACTATTTTTAAATGGATATATAAA
>NW_017385757.1:0-505 GCF_001602025.1 Plasmodium gaboni | reverse complement strand
TAGCTAACTAGCCATTTCCCACTTCATCATATATTTCTGTTCTCTTCCTTTTTTTTTTCTTCTTCCTTCCCACACTCACATAAAATATATGTCACAAGTGTATAAAAACAAATACATATATACATCAAAGGAAACAAAACAAAATATAAATAAGACTAAACAATACTAAAACAATAATAGAAATAGAGCTTTATTATTTATTCAATAAATATTATATATATATATATATATATATATGTACACATAAATACTTTCAAACATACATTTTGCCAATTAAATGAAAAATAATTGCATAAAACTAAAACATGCTTATATACTACATTTAAAAACATTATATAAGTTTTAAATGTTGTAAAAAAATAAAAAGAAAAAAATTCCATTCAAGATCAACATGAAAAAGACACATAAAATATATACATATATATATATATATGTGCGCAAAATATATAACAGTGGTGACACCAAAAGGGTTTTATACTGATCATAGAAAATTTAAATAAATATA
>NW_017385756.1:0-872 GCF_001602025.1 Plasmodium gaboni | reverse complement strand
AAAATAATGTAATATATATATTATATATATATATAATATTTTTATCTTTTAATTCTTAATTTTTTTATTTTTTTTTCTATATTTCTATATTTAAATTATTTTATACTTTTTTAATTTTTGGATTAATCTTTTCGTTATTTTTTTCAAAAAAAAAAAAAAAAAAAAAAAAAAAAAAAAAAAAAAACATTCAAATGTACAAAGTTTCATATATAATACTCTTTTTACACAAAATTGGTGAGGAAAAAAAAAAAAAAAAAAATTCGAAAAAAGAACAAAAAAAATAAAATCTTCACTATATATATATATATTTATATATATATATATTTTATTTTAATATATATTAATTATATATAATAATAGCAAAATGATAGTATTAATTTTTGAAGATAAGAAAAGAGTTCTTTTTCTAGGTTCCTATATATTATATATGAAAAAATTAAAAAGGAACTTAAAAAATGATCATAATATTATTAATTCATAATAATTTATATAAAATATAAATATGCTTTTTTTTTTTTTTTTTTTTTTTTTTTTTGTATTTATAAAAATATTAATTATAATAATATCTTATATTTTTGTTTTTATTTTAATATTATTGGAAAAAAAAAAAAAAAAAATTTTAATTTCACAAAGATGAATGTGAAAAGGAAAATTTCTCATTCTACTTATTATATATATATATAATATATTTGTATGGGTACTTTTTTTTTTTTTTTTTAAATAAAATATACACCATGCATGAAAAAACAATTTCATATGCTTATTTATTATTTATTATTTATTATTTTTTATTTATTTTTTTATATGGTTTCCATTATGCTATGTACAATAAGGTTGTGTCATGTAATCTAAACAGTTTGTAAATATATATA
>NW_017385755.1:0-1132 GCF_001602025.1 Plasmodium gaboni | reverse complement strand
ATAATATAATATAATCATAATAAATATAATTTATAAATAATACATTAAAATATTGTTTATACAATAAATATATTTATGTATCTTTTTAAAACATTACAGAAATATTGTAAAAAACAAATATATATATTATTATATATAAATGTTATTTTTTCTTATTATAAATATACATATATTATATATATATATATATATATAATATATGTATATTATAATAAAATACATTTTTTCAAATAATTATTTTTATTGTTTTATAAAATTTTTCCTAATAATAAAAAGAAAAATATCTTACTTTTTTTCTTTCTAATAATATATTATATACATATATTTAACTTTTTTTTTTTTTTTTTTTTATTCCTCGGAAATAATCTAAAAAATAAAAAAAAGAAAAAAAAGAAAAAAATTTATAAAAAAAAATTAAATGAAAAATAGAAAAAAAAAAAAACAACAAAAACAAAAAGATAAGTAAACAAAAAGGAAAAATAAAACAAAAAGGAAATATAAAAAAAAAAAAAAAAGAAGAAGAAAAAATATAAAAAGAATAAAGGAGATACATATAATAAAACAACAAAATAATAAATACATAAAAGTAAAAAAAAAAAGAAAAAAGCATACAGCAAAAATATTTTTTTTAATCTATACATATATATAATATATATATATATTATATAATTATATTATATATATTATATATATATAATATATAGATAATTATTATAGATATTATATTATTATAAAAGTTATGTATAATAAAAAAGAAATTGAAAAATTTAATATATATATTCCTTTTTTTATGAAAAAATATACATAAAATAAAAAAATGTATTTTAAAATATTAGGTAAAAAAAAAAAAATAATAATATATTAAAACATTAACATTAAAAAAATTTTTAAAATATAAAAAAAAGTGCATATATTATATATATCTATTCTACATATCATAGGAAATGGAAATAATTTATTTATAAAAAAATAATGCAGTGAAAATACTTGTAAAATAAAAATACATATATATAATATATATAATATAATACCTTTTATTAACCATATAAATATATTATATATATATATACATATATATAATATATGTATGTATGTATATATATATATATATTATATATATATATTATATGCA
>NW_017385754.1:0-866 GCF_001602025.1 Plasmodium gaboni | reverse complement strand
TTAATTTTTTTTTTCTTTTTTTTTTTATTTTATTCTATATTTTAAGATTTTTCTAACATTATAAACTTGATAATATCATTGGCTTTGTTTTTTTTTTTTTTTTGCTTTTTCTTGTTCTTTCATATTATCTACAAAATGTAAATTTATTTAAAAATATGAAAAAATATAAATACATATTTTTTATTTTATATGTATGCATATATATATATATATAATATAGTATTTTAACTTTTTACGGTTTTGAGAAATAGTAGGGACTAAAAATATTTTGAATATTTTTTTGAAGCCTACATAAATAAATAAATATTACATATATATAAAATATATGTATATAATATATATATATATATAGTAATATATATTACTGGGAAAAAAAATTAAATAAAAAAATAATAATAATAAATAAAAATTCATTAAATAATTATATTAAGGTAAAAATTAAAAATAACATATATAAATAAAGAATATATTATTATATATAAACATTATTTTTTTAAATATGTAGTTTATATATATAAATATATATTTGGTTTTTTTTTGTTTTTTTTTTTTTTTTTTGGTGAATGTATATAATATTCCTTTAAGTTATTCATAAATATATATATATATATATATATATATATATCATTTTGTTCTCTCTCTATATATATTTACATTTAAATATTACATTTTATTTATGTTTATGTTTAATTTTTTTGTTTTTTTTTTTTTTCTGTAATAATAATATTTAAGTCGTAAATAGTATAAATATATATCAGAACAAATAAAACTATAACATATATATATATACATATACATATATTTTTATTTATGTGTGTGTGTTTATTGTTTTAATTTTTAAAATGGAAGATGATTATTACTTTTTT
>NW_017385753.1:0-1150 GCF_001602025.1 Plasmodium gaboni | reverse complement strand
TATATATATATATATATAAACATGATCAATGAACAAAATAAAAAAACCCTCCTAAAAAAAATATGCTTTCTTTTAAATATATATCATTTAATTACTTATTACATACATTACATATAATATAATATGTTTAAAATATAATAAAATATATATATATATTAAAAAATAATTTATTTTTTTTTTATTTTATTTTTTATTATTTTATTTTTTATTATTTTATTTTTTTTTTTTTTACTCAATAAAATATTTTTTCTTTACAAAATAAAATATATAGAATTATTTTTAAAATATTTTTATAATTATATAAATTTTAAAAACCTTTAAGTGTAATGTTATTATTAGTTAATAATATAATAATATATTTTTTTTTTTTTTTTTCCCTTTTTTTATATAATATAATCATATTTATATATAAATATTATGTTTTATTATTATATAAAAGAAAAAAAAAAAAAACAAACAAAAAAATATATATAGTATTTATGTATATATTTTTCTTAATATATATATAAAAAAAATATTATAACCTTCTTTTGTTATTTTATATAAATATATATATATTATATATATTATATATATTTTTCCTATAATTATAATACCTATATGATATATATATGAAAATATATATGATTATATATATATATATTAAAAAAGAAATAAAGAAAAGAATCTTATGCTATAAAATATTAAGGAATTTATATAGAATTCATTGATATTACAAAAAATACTGAAGAAAAGGCTCATATAAAAAAAAAAAATATATATGTATATATAATATATATATAATATATATTTTTTTTTTTAATATAGGATATTATTCCTGTACATATATATATATATATATATATATATATATATATATATATATATATATATATTTATATTTATATATATATTTATATATATATACATATATGTATTTATCTACATTCATATCTATATGAATTATTTTCTCGTTATAAAAGTAAAACATTGTAAGGATTTCCTTTATAAAAATATTTGCCTCATATCTTTTTATTCATAATTCACTAAAAGAACCATATAAACGAACCAACAAAAAGAAAAAAAAAAAAAAAAAAAAAAAAAAAAGGAAAAAGGAAAAAAAATAATTGTTAAATATCATGGAAAAATATAATTTGAAAGAAGATAATAT
>NW_017385751.1:0-1160 GCF_001602025.1 Plasmodium gaboni | reverse complement strand
ATATATATATATATATATATATATATAGATAATATTAGAGGTCCAAAAGATTTGAGCTGATTAATAAAACGATATATGACGATGAATGTTATAAGAAACATATTATTATGAGACATCATATTATTATTTTTACCTATGTATATATATATATATTTATAACATACATAATATACAATATATAATATATTTATTATTGCTATATTTTCAGAGCACACTATTTCATATGTACGAATACAAAATTATATTTACATGAAGAATCATGAATTTATAAAACTTCCAAAAAAAAAAAAAACCAAGATGTATTCTTTACATTTTCTTTTTTTTTATAAATATGTTAAACTTGGATATATGATTCGTACTAAATATAAACGTTAAAAAAAAAATAATAGATAAATACAAAATATATTATTATATATATTTTAAAACTTTATCAATTTTATTTAGGATACTAATATAATATTACACATATACCATATATTTTATTATTTTATTTTTTAATTTTTTTTATTTTTATTTAATAATGCGAAACAGCTATATTTAGTTTATAAACTTTATTTTATAAAAATGGTTTTGTTCTATTTGTGATATATATGTAATATATATATATATATATTCATTTATTTATATATCTATATATATATATATTTTGAATATAAGAAAATACGCATGCAATTAATATTATAGAATTATACTTATATGTTTTTTTAATATGCCTACAAATTGATTATACTATATTTAAAAAATATATAACTTACTTTTTCTTTATTTTCATGTGTAATGAAACATTTATAATAATTAGTATTATAATTATATAATATTATTAAGTTTTTCATGAATTTGTTTGTTTTTTTTTTTTTTTTTTTGTATTTTGTAGTTTCGCATGCATATAATTTTATAATATAAAACCAAAAAATAAAAAAAAATAAATAAATTAAAAAAAAAATATAAATAGAAAATTTACATTCATTAGAATTTTAGAATATTTTTTTATAGTAATAAAATTAAATAAATACTTTATATTTATATATATAAAATATATACATGTATATATAAAATATCCATATAATAATATAAAATATATACATACATATATAAAATATATACATATATATATAAAATATACATATAATATATAAAATATATACATATATATATAAAAT
>NW_017385750.1:0-2995 GCF_001602025.1 Plasmodium gaboni | reverse complement strand
GAAAGAAAGAAAGAATCTATAAATATATAAATATATATATATATAAATAAATATTACAACATTATATAAAATAATATATAAAATTATTTTTTTATCATCAATTTTTTTTTTTTTATTGAAACATAAGAAAAGCTTTTTTTTCTATTATAAAATATATAAAATAAATAAAAATAAAAATATGCTTTTTTTTGGTTTTTTCATTTTTTTCTCATTTCAATTTTTGTTTTTATATTTTTTTTATAAATTTTTTTCTTATATATATTATATTATATATATATAAATATATATAATAATAATATAATTTTATATTTAGTAAATAAAAAAAAAAAAAAAAAAAAGAGAAAAAAAAATTTTGGAGTTTTATAAAAATATATACATTTTTTATTTCATCATTATAATATTATTATATATTATATATTTATGAAATATATATATATATATACAAAAAATATAGTTTTTATTTTTTTTTTTATTAATCCATATATATATATTTTATTATAATTACATGTATATATTTTATTATTACTATTATTATTATTATATATATAGAATAAAATTATATTTTATTTATTATTATATTATAATATATATATATTTATATATATATGTTGTTTATATTATATAATATAATAATAGAATAATAATAAGAATATATTTTTTATAATAAAAAATATTTTTTTAATATATATATAATATTATATATATTATATTATAATGTATGTATGTAAAAAAAATATATATAACAATAAGAAAAAAAGTACTTCATATATATTATATATAATAATTTATAAAAATATTATAAATATAAATATAACAATATATTAATATAATAATAATATATATAATATAATAATATGTATATAATATAAATTTCAATTGTTTCTCTTGTTTTTTCTATAGAAGATTATTTCTTTTGATTAATTTAATTTTTTTTTCTTCCTCTCGCATTGCATATTTTATACCTTTTCAATGACATCATTATTCTTTATAAGAAATATTTATATATATATATATATTATATTTAATATGTTTATATATAAATAATAAAATAGGTTTAATAATTAAATAAGAATTTTATCAATTTATCTTATATATATATAATATATACATATATAAAAATACTACATATCTATCCTATTATAAAAGGTCAAAAAAAAAAAAAGAAAAATTACTTAAAATTCTTATTTATTATATATTATATTATATATGTTTATTTATTTTATATATAATTGGAATTAATTATATATATATATATAAATTATGTTTATATTGATTGTATATAATATTATATATAATATATAAATATAATATATATGTATTATAATATAGTAAGTTCTATATATATAATTAAATTAATATTATAGTATCTCTTTTTTTTTGATCAAGCGCATATATATATATATATATATATATATATTATAATGTTGTTATTATTATATATACATATATTAATAATATATATATAAGAAAAAAAAAAAAAAAAATGATCAAATGTTATTACATATTATATATAATATATATATATATATTTTTATTTATATATACATTCTATATTTATATATAATAATATAAATATATTATATATTTTATAAAAAATTTTAAATGCATTTAAAAAAAAAAAAATATTAAATGCTATAATATAAACGAGAGGATATGAATTTTGTTTTCATTTTTATATAGTTGCATGAGTTATATTATCAAATATAAAAAAAGAAAACCACAAAGTATAAAAAAAACAAAAAAAATATATTATATATATTTTATATAATATTTATAAAAATTATTATTATATTATATATATATTTATAATTATAATAATATATATATAGTAAATACAATATATTTGAAAACTACAAAATTTCAAAAAAGGTCCTATTTTATTTTATATTTAAATGCATGCACTTTCTTTTTTTTTTTTTTTAATGAATTTTTGTTTTGTATTCTTTTTTTTTTTTTGGTAATGAGATGTTTTTTCTAATGTTTTTTTTTTTAAAAATAAAATTCACTTTTGATTTTATATAACTCTTATATATATATATATATATATATATATATATATTAGATTAAAATATATTATATATAATATTTTTATTTACTTGTATAATATATATAAATTTTTTAAACACTTTATATATATTTTTCTAAATATTATATAATATAACATATTATTATATTTTTGCCCTTTTACACAAATTTGGTTGAACATATTTTATAAAAAGTTAGATAAAAAAAAATAAAAAAAAAAAAACAAAAACAAATATATCTATATATATATAATTATTTACATATAATTAGACGACATTTTTTTTTTTTTTTTTTTGTACGTGGTTAATATTGAAAGGGAGTGTTGGGGGTGTAAAATTTAGAATAAATAAGAATTTATAGAACACAATATATATATGTATATACCTTTAGATATATTTTATATATATTTGTCGATAGAATAAAGATATCTTATAATCTTTTTTTTTATTATAAATTTTTAATATATTTGAAAATTTTTCTTTTATGTTTTTTGAATTAAATATTTTTCGAGACATATATTTTGAATATTATAATATATATTATTACAAGCAGGTTGTAGTAGATGTAGATAAATATATATTTATATATGTCATATAAAATCTTGCACATATATAAATAAATATATACATATTTTATAATATATTGATTATATATAATTCTTTTAATTTTTAATTACTAATTTGTTTATTTTTTCACTAAAAAAAAAAAAAAAAAAAAAAAAAAAAAAAAAAAATACAAAAAGGTGTAGTTAGAAATATATATATATTTATATATTAATATTTAGTTGTCTTAAAAATATATATATTATTATTAAAAAATTATAAAGATATAAATAAGTGTCAGTTCCTTTTTTATAGTAGTATTTTAGATATGAGATTTATTTAAAATCAATAAAATAATTCAGTTCATCCTTATAATCTTCCTTTTTTATATAAAACTTAAATTTATAGTAAACTCCTGTATATTTTAT
>NW_017385748.1:0-916 GCF_001602025.1 Plasmodium gaboni | reverse complement strand
TTTTTTTGTCCTTTTCGTTATTTTTGAACAAATTATATAATATATATATATTTATATATATATATATTTTTATTTAATTCAAATTTTATAGCTATTATTATCAATCAATCATTCATTCAATCAATAAATTATTGTTTCCTTTTCTTTTTTTTTTTTTTTTAATTCATTATTGTGTGTAAACACATATATATAAATATATATAATAAAATACTATACATGTGCTATTATACTTTCATAATAAATTTTGTTAAAAAAAATAATATATATATATATATATATAAAATATATATGTATTATTTATATATAAAAAATACATAATAACATACATATATAATGTATTTTTATATATAAATATATTTATATACGTATTATATGCAAAAAACAAAAAAAAAAAAAAAAATTATTTATTATACATATTTATTAATATGTAATTTTCCTTTTTATTATATTATTTTATTTTTTGTTTTATCCTTTTTGCACTAGAATTTAATTAAATGTTATAATGTATATAATATAAATATTTACAAAAGTACACATAACTTTAGATATTTTATATGTTTTTCTTTTTGAATACCTAAAATATGGCATAGAATTTTATATATATATATATATATATACTTTAAAATTTCTATTTTATTTTTATATTTTTCTGATTTTTATATTTTCTGTATATAGTCATAAAAATAATTTTTTTTTTTTTTTTTTTTTTTTTCTTGGGTGGACAAGTTAAAATTTTACAGAAGGTGCGTATATTTTCCTGCTTAAAATTTTGTTTATTTATTTATTATTTTATATATATATATATTTATTTATTTATTTAGTATTTTTTATATTTTATACGTCATTTTATTTTTTCCTTACTTGTTCATAATTTTTTAATCTATAATTTTAAATTTATGTATGTTTTTTTTTTTTT
>NW_017385747.1:0-692 GCF_001602025.1 Plasmodium gaboni | reverse complement strand
TGAACAGAAATATGTGCATAGATTTATATATTCCCAATAATATTATATATATATATATATATATATATATATATATATATATATATATATGAATGTTTGTATATATTATATATTAAAATACATTATATTATATCATATAATATATTGTCTAGGTTCACGAAACGTTTTATTTATAACATTCTGCTCAAAAGAATAACACATCGATTGATATTATGAATTAAAAATTCTATTAATAGAACCAAATTATAATTTCGTATTTTGTGATAGATAATGTCAAATAATTATATATATATTTATAATATGTATTCCACATTAAATAATTTGTTCTTATTTTAATAATAAATATCTACATATAGTTATTATATTACAGAATATAATTCATTTATTGAATCGCACATAATATTATTATTCAAAAATGTTTACGTTAATCATATTTTTTTAAACTTTTCATACTAATATAGTATATAAATATCATATATTATCAATATATATATATATATATATATATATATGATATAACCACAAGAATTAAAAACAAATATAAAGAGAAAAAACAAAAAACACACAAATAAAAATAAACAAATTTATAATAATATAATATATATTTTAAATTACAAAATATAATAAATATTTATATTTTCCATACAAACAAATATATTTTTAATATATATATATATATATATAAATATTTT
>NW_017385746.1:0-976 GCF_001602025.1 Plasmodium gaboni | reverse complement strand
AAAAAAAAAAAAAAATTAATATACTATTATTATTCAATTGAACATTTTACCAAAAAAAAATACTTTTAAATTAAATATATATATATATTATATATATATTCTAAAAAGGTGTAAAAGAATACATTTAAACTTGAATCGTAATTTTATTAACAAAAAAAAAAGAAACAAATATAAATAATAAAAATATTATAATATATATATTATATATATATTCTTTTTCATGTTAATATTTTTAATTATTCTATTTGAATTTTATTATTTTTTAATATTTTCTTTCTTTCTTTTTTTTTTTTTTTTTTTTTTTTTTTTATTTTGTAGCTGTGGCATATGGTATTAAATTATTTATATAATATATTATAAATAAAAACATATAGGTGCTTTTTCCAATGATCATTTTTTTACGATAAAAAATATATCCTCCCTTATAATTTATAAATATATATAACCTATATATTATACTTTTATTTTATATATAATGCGCATTAATATATATATATATACACTATTGTATATATTTATATATTATATATATTCATAAATAATAAAAAGGTATATATATATATAAATTAAATTCATTATTATAATATAAATATTATATTAATTATATTGTTTTATTTGTAAGATATAATAAATTGGTGTAAGTTTTAAAAAATATAAATATTATAAAAATATAATAAATAATATATTACATTTATACATAAAAATATATATATATATATATATATAATATATATAATATATATTATAATATAGTCATTATAATATTTTGTTAATGAAATATAATAAAATAATTTTTTAAAATATGATTTTTTTCTTTTCAAATGATACATATTTGAAATATTTTTATATTATATCTTCTTTATCTATAATATTTATAATATATATATATATATAATTATGTATATTTATTTATAACATAATATAATAAATGAAAAAGAAATAATTTGTCAAGTTTTTTTTTTTTTTTTTTTTTTTT
>NW_017385745.1:0-726 GCF_001602025.1 Plasmodium gaboni | reverse complement strand
AAAAAAAAAAAAAAAAAAAAAAAAATATATAATAAAATAAAATATATTTACACATTTATACAGTTATGAAATAAAAATAAATAAATGTAAAATAAGTTCTTTCAATTTTATATTTTGCATATTTATATCCTTATTAAATTCATGTATTTTTGTCCCTTTTTTTTTTTTTTTTTTTTTTTTATTTATTAATATATTTTATTATTTATATAAATATATTGTCCAAATATACATAAGATAAAAACAACTAATGACGTTAAAAAATATAACTTAAAATATTATATTTCTGTAAATTTTTTCTTTCTTTTCTCCTTTTTTTAGTATACAATAAAATCATGTTCCACCTACCTTACGATACTAAGATAGTTTCCATATGAATAAAATTATTTAAAATATAAATATTGTTTCTTTGATTCATAATTAATATATTCCTTAAAACTATTAAACATGGAGTTATTAAAAGTAAATATTTATGATAATATATACATATTAAAGAATACATATGAACATTATGAAAAACTACATCTTAACATAAAAAAAAAAAAAAAAAAAAAAAATACATACAAATATTTCCAAAATAAAATTGTAATTAACAAAAAAATTTCAAAATATAATATTATATAATATAAACATACTTCAAGCAAATAATATACATATATATATATATATATATATATTTTTTATCTTATACACGTATATGTACATATGCATACTATATTAAATATAAAA
>NW_017385744.1:0-987 GCF_001602025.1 Plasmodium gaboni | reverse complement strand
CCACAAACTAGTGTAATAGCCACAAACCAAAGTGTTACATCCACAATCACAAATACGTGGTACATCCACAACCACAAATACGTGGTACATCCACAATCACAAATACGTGGTACAAACCTAACAATCACAACAAATACGTGGTATATCCACAATCACAACAAATACGTGGTATATCCACAATCACAACAAATACGTGGTACAAACCTAACAAATAGTGTAACACCCATTAGTGATATCTTGATATCTATTGTTCCTGTTGGTGTAAATTTTTGTGTTAGGATGGAACAATAGTGTTTTATTGTTTTTTATTATTATATGAAGGTAATATGTGTTATATATATATGGGTTATATATATGTGTGTGTTTGTGTGTGTTTTATGTTTGGATATATAGTAAGAAAAAAGAAATTAGATATATATAAAGGTTATATATAAGGGAATATATTTTTGTTAAAAAAATAAATATATATATAAATAAAATAATTTCAGAAATTTTAAAAATATAAATAAATAAAAAAAATGAGAAATTTTTTTTTTAAATAAATAAAAAAGAGAAATAAAAATATATATTTCAGAAATTTTAAAAATATATAAATAAATAAAAAAAAAGTGAGAAATTTTTTTTTTAAATAAATAAAAAAGAGAGAAATAAAAATATATATTTCAGAAATTTTAAAAATATATAAATAAAAAAAAAAAGAAATTTTTTTTTAAATAAATAAATAAAAAAAAGAAATAAAAATATATATTTCAGAAATTTTAAAAATATATAAATAAATAAAAAAGTGAGAAATTATTTTTTAAATAGGTAAAAAAAAGAAATAAAAATATATATTTCAGAAATTTTAAAAATATATAAATAAAAAAATGACAAAATTTTTTTAAATAGGAAAAAAAAATTTGGTTAGAAAAAAAAAAATGAGAAAATATTTTATTAGAAAACAAAAATACACAAAAAAAATTCAGTTAAAAAAATGAGAAATGAGAA
>NW_017385743.1:0-1164 GCF_001602025.1 Plasmodium gaboni | reverse complement strand
TTTTTTTTGTTTATACATTGATTGTATTTTATCTTTTATATTTTGTCTTTTCTTTTTTTTTTTTTTTTTTTTTTTCTTATTGTAAATAATGATGGGCTTTATTTTTTAAAATGAACAGAGCTCGTTATATTATATAATAACAATATTTTTTTTGTTGTCATATGGTTTAAACAAAAAAAAAACACATATATATATAAATGTATAAATATATGTAATCATACGTATATATGTATTGACTAATGTTAAATATATAAATATATATATATAGAGCTTGTATATATGTGTGTGTTATATATGTCATAAATATAATTAATAATAATACACTGTTACATACATATATATTATTTATAATTTTTTTTTTTTTTCTGATAATTTTATACATGAAAGAGAGAAGAAAATATTAAGAATAAATAAAATAAGTATCATATATATCCTTACATATATTAAAATATATATATATATATTTTTATTTATTTATTTTATATACCTATATAGAATAAGTCTATTTTTGATTTCGTATAATATATCATAATGCATAAAAGTACATATTAATATTTCCATTTTGTAATTTTTTTTTTTTTTTTTTTTGTGTGATATATTTTGTTTTTGTATATTTTTTATAATTTCGAAATCCCGTTTTTTAAATTTTTGTATGTTCATAAAAATATGTCTTTATATATATTATATATATATATGTGATGATGCAATTACTATTACAATAAACATATTGTTTATATATAATTAATAGAAATATAGAAAGATAAATATTATATATATTTTTCATTGAATATTATGAAAACAGGAATATATATATCCTAGTAATTTAATTTTTTTTTTTTTTGTGTGTATAATAAATTGTACAAAGGTACAAAAAGAAAAACAAATTAATTCTGACGAATGATATGCAAAAGGCATATAAAAAAAAATATATATATATAATTTTTTTTTTTTTTTTTTTTTTTTTTGTTGTTGTTCATACCTCTTGTTGTCAATATTTTTTTTGTCTTTTTTTTTTTTGTTGTTGTTGTTTTTTCTTATTATATTTTAAAAACCTCATTTTATTAAAATATTTGTAATTGTTTATTTGTGCTATATCCGAAAGAAGAAAAAAATAAATAATCTGTTATATGTATTAACCGTTTTGTGTATATATATATATATATA
>NW_017385742.1:0-1217 GCF_001602025.1 Plasmodium gaboni | reverse complement strand
TATATATATATATATATATATATATATATTTATTTATTTATATATATCTTATATATATACTGTTAAAATATTTTTGTAGTAATAAAGAACACATATATATTATTAATTTATTTTTTTAAGTATTTAATATAATATATTTCAAACATTACATATATATATATAATATGTCACATGTAAAACTATTATATATAAATAAATGGCATAAAAAAATATATTTATATTAAATATTAATTCATATATATAATAACAAAATGTTGTGAATAATATATCAACCTTTTTAAGAAAAAAAAAAAAATATTTCTTTTTATAAGTCATTAAAAATTAAAATATATATATATATATTACACATATATATATATATTATATATATATATATATATTACACATATATATATATATTACACATATATATATATATTACACATATATATATATATTATTCTTTTTGTGATGCTCGTGACACCATTTTATAAACAAACGAGGCTTCTAATTTTTATATGGACATACAAAAAAAAATTAAAAAATGCATAAACTTAAAAAGAAAATTAAAGAAAGCCAAAGGATGTCCTACCAATATTAATGATATCAGCACAAAGTGTAATATAAAGGATTTTGAAAGTAATAGATTTTTTTATAATATATTTGATAAAAAAATAAAGAGATATATATTTAATAATTTAATGATTCATAGTAAAACAAATTATTTTGATATAGAAAATAAATCATGTGTAGAATATGATAAGATAAAAAATATTCCTTATATATGTAATAATATAAAATATGATATACATAAATATAATAATAAACATATATATTCTAACAATTCTAATAGTGTAATAATAAAAGAAAATAATATGGATCTTTCTTCTTTTTTAAAAAATATTATTTTTAATATGAATTATTTATTATATCTATTTAATAAAAATAATCACATTTATTTTGTTTTACATCTCTTATTTAAAAATGATATATTATTACAAAGAAATATAAATATGTCCTATAAAAATAATATATATAATAATATATATAATATGTATAATATTTCTAGTGTATTGAATTATAAAAATGACATATTGAATAATACTCACAATTTATATAATATTTATGATTTGTTTGCTTTGTTTATATTTTATGTTCATATTAAGAGATTTTATTTTGATTTTTTTTTATTAATTCTTAAAAGGATTAATAATATAGAAAGAACAAATGAACATCAT
>NW_017385741.1:0-1257 GCF_001602025.1 Plasmodium gaboni | reverse complement strand
AAAAAAAATAAAAATAAAAGAAAAAAAGGTAAAGATGGTTTATTAATAGTATTGTTATTTGAAAAAAAAAAAAAAATATAAATAAAATTTGTAGTAATTATAATGTCTATAATTCATATATACATATATATTGTATTTATATATAAATATATAATATATATATATATTATATATATATATATATAATAAACATAATATGTATATACAAAATGTGCATAATAATTATTATCTTTGAAACATGCTAATTTCAAGGTATAAACAAATAAATATATATATATATATATATATATATATTATATACATAAACATAAACATAAATTAATATATAAATTTTCTTTTTTTTTTTCATTCTATTACCTTTTTCTATAAAATTTTTTTTTTTTGATTATATCAATACGTACCATCAGTGCATATATATTAATATATATATTTATATTATACATAAACAATATGCACTATCCTGTCTGATAATTTTTATAATTTTTTTAATATATACTTATAATGATTAAAAAAATAGGGAAATTAAAATACTCTTAATTATATAAAAAAAAAAAAAGAAAAAAAAAAAAAAAAAAAAAATATAAGATTTATTATGAGGAAAAAAATATTTATTCATTATTTATTATATATTTTTTTTTAAATAAAAATATTACAACTTGTAACACTACAAATTTATGTTTCCATAACAATAAAATATAAAATAAAAAACATACCTTAGAATATACATATAGATAATATTATTTATACAGAATTCCTCCTGTTATCTTATAATATAACTGAACTATATAGTTCTCCTTGTTTAGTTATATGTTTTATTAATATATTTTTCAAGGTTTTAAATTTATTATATTTTTTTCAGTGTGTTCAACGTTCTATTCATAATACTTTATAGACAAATTTTTAAATTACATAAAAGCAAATAATTCACAATATATATATATATAAATATTTTGTTTTATTTACATTTTTTTTCTTTTCCCCTTTTTTACATTTATAAAAATTTTAAAATGTTTAAATATATAAAATGAAAGTTATATTGTAAAGTTGTTAAAAATATATATATTCAAAAATTTATATAACAAATTCTTATTACAGAAAAAAATTAGAAAGAATATGCATATTTAAAATAAAAGTATAAAGCAAAATATATATATATATATATATATATATATATATATATATAATATAATTAAAAATGACACTTTAGAAAATAACATTTTCAAAAATATTAATACATATATATGTATATGCATAATA
>NW_017385740.1:0-588 GCF_001602025.1 Plasmodium gaboni | reverse complement strand
AATTTTGGTCTAATCCTTAGTAATTTAATTCTTATCTTAATCAATTTACGTATTATTTTTAGTAATTTTTGATATATATTTAGTGATTCGTATCATAAGTTCACTAATTTTAGTTTATCATTACTACGTGTGATCATAAATTCACTATTTGTGGTTTTATAGTTACTGATTGGGGTCATAGATTCACTAATTTGGGATTTGTCATTACTACTTTTGATCATAAAGTCACTATTTGTGGTTTTATAATTACTGATTGTGGTTTTACCGTTACGAATTTTGGTCTTTTTTTGTAATCAATTTAGGTATTATTTTTAGTAATTTTGGATTTATTTTTACTGATTGTTATCATGGATTCACCAATTAGGATTTATCATTATTAATTTTGATGATAAAATCACTATTTGTGCTTTTATAATTACTAATTTTGATTCTATCATTACTAATTATGGTCTTACCTTTACTAATTTAGGTATTATTTTTATTAATTTTGTTCATATTTTTACTTTTTTTAATCTTGAAGTTACTAATTTTGTTCATAGGTTCACTAATTTGGGATTTATCTTTAATAATGTTGGTCTTATATTTACT
>NW_017385739.1:0-300 GCF_001602025.1 Plasmodium gaboni | reverse complement strand
GATCATAACCACACATATTTATGGTATTACTACCACATATTGTGGTATCAAATATATATATGTACCACATATAGTGTGTATATATATAAGTACCACTTTTTGAAATATTAATATGGAAAGTGTTATATATGTAGGAAATATCAATATATGAAAAACGAATATGATTATATAGAAGTTTAGATATCAAAATTGAAAACGTGAAATACCGAAAATAGAAATATTTAATATCGAAGTTTTAAAATATAAATGTTAGAAAAAAAAAAAAAATTATTAAAATATAATTATAATGTACCTACATAG
>NW_017385738.1:0-1161 GCF_001602025.1 Plasmodium gaboni | reverse complement strand
TGATATAAAAATGGAGAGATTAAATGTGAAATGTACACACAAAATGAATATAAATAAATATAAATAAATATATATATATATTTATATTTATATATTTATTTATTTATTTTTGGTGATTTGTAAAATTGCATGGAGGGGGGTAAAATAAGAGACTTGTTAATAATTCTCACCTATATACAATTAATATCATTTGTCACAAGAAAATAATCATGGCATAATAAAATTTGAAATTATATTATAATATACATAAAATAAAAATAAATCATATAATAATAATAAGACATATATATATATATATATATATATATATAATTTATTGACGTTGAATTTTTTAATTAATGGTGTACCTTCCAACTACACATAAATGAAGGAACACATATGTGTTTGTCTATATAAATGGGAATAATCCATTTATAAAACCAAATAAAAAATATAATACATACACATATATATATATATATATATATATATTTAATAATTATTGTAGGGTCATATGAATTACTATGAACATATAAAATATTGTTGCTTAAATATTATAGGCATAAAAAAAAAATATAATAAATGAAATGTCTTATTTTAATTCGATTATATATACAAATAGGGTTAACATAAAAAATAATATATATATATAAATATAAAAATATAGAAGAATTTATATACATTCATTTAATATACATAGTAATAATAATGTAAGTAAAAAAAAAAAAAAAAAAAAAAAAAAAAAGCTCTTTTTAATATATATATATTATGAACAGATAGCCAAAATAAAAAATATTTTAATTATATTCTCACATTTTTAAGTGATCAATGAATGTAAGGCATTAAAATTAAATATATATTATATTATAATGTATTATATTTATTTTTTTAATTTTATAATATATTTTATAAAAATGTTTCTTTTATTTATATCACGAAAAAATTAATATATATATATATATATATATATATATATTTTATTTATTTTATATTTATATCTTTTTTTTTTTTTTTTTTCTTCATTTATTAATTTTATTTTTTTTTCTGGACAGTCCATAAATTAAACACACACACACATCTGGATACCTATATAAAATTTACCTTACCAGTGCAAGAAAAAAAAAAAAAAAAAAAAAAAAAAAAAAAAAAATATTATGACTTGTTCATAATATAAGAATAATT
>NW_017385737.1:0-1259 GCF_001602025.1 Plasmodium gaboni | reverse complement strand
GTGTAAATCTACATATATTAGACTTATAAATTTATAATATTTAAAAGACAAAAGGAAAAAAAAAAAATAAAAATAAAATAAAGGGTTTAGCTTGTAAATGACCTTATAATTATATATAGAAAAAAAAAAAATGGGGATTTATATATAAATTAATTTTTACGTATAATATAAAATAGAGTTGAAAAGCGTATTTCATGATATATTATGTATTTTCTTTTCTTTTCTTTTTTTTTTTTTTTTTTTTATTTGGAAAAATACATGTATATAAACCTTTTAATGTTGTTTTAAAAGGATGATTTTATATTAAACTATATCCTTATAAAAAATATATTTCTTATTAATATTTTTATTTTATTTTATGTTTTTTTTTTGCACATGTAGAGATATTTTGTTAATATTTTTTTTTTTTTTTTCTTTTTTTCGTATTATATATATCTCTATGTATGTGTATATGGAAAATAAATATGTGGAAAGTAATATAGGATACATATACATTAATATATTTTTGTATATATTTTTTTTTATTTAAATTGTCCAATTAATAATTTTATGGATATATTATATATATTTATTCTATTCATTATATATTTATATTAATATATTTATATATATATATTTATTATTATATATTTTTTATAGTGATAATATATAGAATTTATTTATTATATATAAAGTGATATTTAATAATTCAGACAAAATATAGATATGAATATTTTTTATAATTTTTATGTGCTTTTTTATTTTTTTTTATATTATATTCATTTACTTTATTTATATACTATTGTTTTTATTTATTAATACAAAAAAAAAATATATATATATATATTCTAAATGAGAATAAAATAGGAATAATGAAGATTTGGTATTTTAATATTTCTCATTATAAAGATATATATATATATATATATATATATATTATATATTATATATTTCTTTATGTTATTTTGAAAATTTAATATTTTCCTTTTTGAATGACTTATATTACATAATACATGATGTTATATACATATTATAGGATATTGATATATGCAGATGTGTTTTGAATATATGAGACAAATCTTATATTTTCTTTAATTTTTTTTTTTGCCTTTTTTTTTTTTTCTTTTTTTTTCATTATATTTTATAAGTTATTCCTAATATCTTAGAAAAATAATTGACATTTTCTTTGAATTATTTCTAGAAAGTTATATTGTTTCATTATGATAGGAAATCCAATGTTTAGATAATATGAATTTTATAGAACGTTGATTAGAATAAGT
>NW_017385736.1:0-329 GCF_001602025.1 Plasmodium gaboni | reverse complement strand
ATTTTATATAGTTTTTTTTTCATATTTTTCATTATTATTCTTTGTGTTTATATTAATTTATGTATTTATATATTTATAGCTGTTAATAATATAAATATATTATTATATTACATGTGTATAAAAATATTTATAGAAGTATATACACTTGTGTGTATTTTTAGTATATTATAGATTATTACAATTAAAAATATATATGTTTTGTTTTTCTTTTTTTAAATGTAAATTATATTTCCTTTAATGTGTGTATTAAACATATATATATATGTATATATATAAATTATTGTATATATATTTATATATTTTTTTTTATGAATATGAATTACCTATAT
>NW_017385735.1:0-1586 GCF_001602025.1 Plasmodium gaboni | reverse complement strand
ATTTTAAAACAATTATGTATTTATATCTAAAATAATATTATTATTATGAATGTGGTGAATATACAAATGAAAAAATTTCATATAATAATTATATTATAATATAAAGGATATGTATATAAATATATATATATATATATATGGAATGAAAAAATTAGATATTTTTATAAATACTTGTTTTTTTTAATTGTATTTATAAAAACTAAAATGATATATTACTTAAAAAAATATATATATTATAATATATATATATTTATATTTGTTTATTTACTGTATAAATATTAAAACATATAGTTCCTTATGTTATTATTTATATAAACATATTAATAAAAATATATATTAAAAGCATTCTTTTTTTTTTTTTTTGTATTTATATCTTTTTTAATTTTTTTTTATTAAATAATTAAATTTATATAATTCATAAAAAAAAAAAAAATTCTTAAAAAATCATATATTTATATATATTTTATATAAATATTGTAATATTTTTTTTTTTTATAATTATACTTGTATTATTATATAATATATATTATATATATATATAAATTATTATTATATTTTTTATATTTGAAATTTTTTTTTTTTTTTTTTCTTATATTTTGTATTCTTAAAAAAATATATTATTATATATAAAAATGTATAATTGTATATATAAATATTGATATTATTGTATGTATTATATATATATATATCTATCATATTATTAAATATGTTTATATTTAAGGTATGCATCAACAAAAAAAAAAAAAAAAAAAAATTATATATTATATATGTATATATAATATATACAATATATATATATATATATTTTTTTTTTTATTATCATATCGCCTCCAATTCGGCTTATTGTTTATTATTATATATATATTTTTTTAATTATAAATATTATTTTATTATATATATAATATATATATATTGTACTATTTTTATTATATGAATATATTCTTTTTGAAGTTGAGAAAGAAGAACAAAAAAAAAAAAAAAAAAAAAAAAAAAATTAAAAAACGAGTAGTTATTTAAAGCAAAAGAAAAAAATATATTATTTTTTATATTTTTATTTGTTTCAATCTATAAACATACATTATAATATAAAAGTAAACACACAAATATGAAGATGCTAAAACTATAATATTTGTTAATATTGTTATAATTTTATGTTTATTAAATATCTCAAAAATAAAATATATATATAATATATATATATATATATTATAAATGTATTACAAAACTATGTATTTTTAAAGGCTTATTCTTTTATTATTTTCTGTATTATTTTATAATTATCACAAATTCAAAAAAAAGATAATATATACATATAAAATATATTGAATATTATTCATCTTGATTTGTTTAATTTTTTTTTCTTTAAACAATTTCTAAAAATATATAAAAATATATATATATATATATATATTATAGTATAATTTAAATAATGAATTATTATAAAGTCTTATTTGTGATAATATTATAAAGATATCGAACAAATAAATATTATATTTTACTATTTTTAAATTAAATAGAGTTCACATATATGTATATGCATAAATATCTTATTATTTATCAAGCATATTGATATATATATATATATA
>NW_017385734.1:0-1318 GCF_001602025.1 Plasmodium gaboni | reverse complement strand
ATATATATATATATTATATGTATGATATATAAAATATATACAATTTGGTACTTTATATTATATTCTTGTATTTATTAAAAGAATAAATAGATATAAAAAAAATTCTTATACGAATATTTTTATTTTAGAATTATTCTTTTGTGTCTAATAATAATAAATATCCATTGTTTCATTTTTAATATAATTCATGATGTATCTACTTATATATATATATATATATATATATAAGGTATATAAGCATAACAATATACGTTTTGTTATTTTATTTTTAATTGTTTTTTTTTTTTTTTTTCTTCTAAATATAAAATATATATATATATTAACACATTAACACATATTTTATCATATATATTTTTATATATATATCCATATATATTCATGTATTTGCATATACATTTATATAATATATCCATAGCTTTTATATATGTCTTTAATTTTTATTTTATTATTTTTTTTTTTTAATCTGAAAAGAAAAGAAAATTTACATCTATCGTAGCGGCGTAAATTTTCATCAGATTCAGAATATTTCTTAAATTAAATAATGTCAATGAAATTAACACATTTTTATAAAAAAATAAATAAATAAATAAAATATAGGAAGACATAAATCAAATATGAATAAATATGCAACACATGAAATGTAAAAAATACACATAAACATATATATATATATATATATATATATATATTTATATATATATATACATATAATATACAAGGTTCACTTTTCTTAATATATCTTTTTGTTTTGTACATTTATTCTCATTAATATTTATACACAATAAGAACAAATATATATGTAATATATATATTTATATATTTCTTTTTATTTTTATTATAGCTAGTTAGAATAATATATATTTTCTATTCAGTAATATATAATTATTTTATCTTTTTCAGGGGTTATACAAAAATATGTATATCACTCTATTATCTTTCTATTTGGATATATAAATTTTTTCTTTTTTTAATAATATCACATATACCAAAGAATTTTAAAGAAAAAGAGAATGTACATGAGAAAAACATATATATATATAAATATATATATATAAACATATAATATATTTGGATAAATGAATTTCGTACACATACACATCTATATATATATATATATACATATAGATATATATATATATTTTTATATATATAATATATATAGGATATATAATATAAATATATAAAAACATATACTCATACTCTTTTCTATTCTTTTATATTTTTATGTTTTCAAAAAAAAAAAGTCATAAAAATTTTGGATTAGAGGTTTGTATACAACTATGTCAATACAATACATATATAATATATATATATATAT
>NW_017385733.1:0-1330 GCF_001602025.1 Plasmodium gaboni | reverse complement strand
GAGTGGCAGAAAAAATTAAGTAAAATATTTATAGAATATCATATTATCATATCAGAATTAATTATCACTGTAATATTTATCGTATTCTCCTAATTCTTTTTTTACGTCTCTATATTTTTTCGTTTTATTAAAACATATAAAAGAATTTATGTAATAAAAATTAATAATATAATTCTTGTTCTTATTCCATATATGATATAATAATAGAAGTAAAATAATAATTATTATTATCATTTTTTATTTACCCTATATACACTGCTTAATAAAGAAACCCCCTGAATAAATATATTTTATATATATATTATATATTCTCTTTTATATAATATAATTTCACAAGCTCATACATAACATCATAAAAATATTTATACTATATTATAAATAAATAAATATATATATATCATATATATTTTATAAATTTTTTTAAAACAATATGGGGGAAATAATTTATAAATTATGATTCCTCATTATATTTATAATAACCAAATATTAACAAAAATATAAAAACAAAATAGTGTTTATATATATTTTTTAATTTATACAATTTTTTATTTATAAATATAATGGTCACAAAAAAAAAAAAAAATTGTTTAAATATTAATGCTTTGATATTAATTATTTATTATTTTTTTTTTTTTAAATGAATAAAAATGCCAATAAGGTTTTATATCATTATATAATATTGTATTATATAAAGGTATATATTTTTTACAAATATAATATATATGTAATTATTATATATATATTGAATATTTCAGTGCTTATAAAAATAATTATAGTAAATTAAATATATATATATATCATATACATATTAATATTTATATATATTATATATATTATATATTTTATTATGTTGTTATTTTTATTTAATTTTACAATTTTTTTTTAAATATATATATATATATATATATATATATATATATAATATGTATATAATAAAGCTTTATAATTATATATTGGATTTTTTCATTGATATACAATTTCTTTTATTTTTTTTAATTTTTTATGCAAGACTATTTATATAGAAACATATTTAGAAGAGAAACACTTGTGCTATATATTATAAAAATTAAGAAATAAAATTAAAAAAAAAAAAAAAATAGAAGGATTTATATGACGTGATATAATATATAAAAAAATTATATATATTTATATATATATATGACTTATATTTTGTTCTCTATTAATAATTGAAATATATTATATTCATATGTATATTTTTATAATTTGTTCTTTTTTTTTTTTTTTTCCATAACGTTTGGAATTTAAATAAATAAATATATAAGGTCACTTATTTTATATATATTAATAAAAAATATATTTGTCATTTAAA
>NW_017385731.1:0-1301 GCF_001602025.1 Plasmodium gaboni | reverse complement strand
TATATATTATATATATATATATGTTTATTATTATTAATAAGAACAAAAAAAAAGAAAAAGACAAACATATATTATCATATAATTTATTTATATCAATGTATATTCATAAATATATATTCTATTTGTGTTGTTATTTTGTTATTTATTAATCCTTTTTTTTTTTTTTTTTTTTTTTAAATACTAATTTATTTTCCTATTTAATATTTTTTTCATATTTTGTTTTATAATTTTTTCAATTTTTTGTATTTTGAAAAATCTTTTCATTTTTTAATTTATAAATGGTACCTTTATAATATTTTAAATAAATAAAAATATATATATATATATATATAATATAGATATATGTGTGTACATATTTTATTTATTTTTATTTTATTTTATTTTTGTGATTTTTTTTTTTTTTTTTTTTCCATTTTATTTCCTTTATTTGACTGTCTAAACTTATATAAAAAAAATAAATATACAAATTATGTTTATATTTATTAGGCGATATAATAATTAATATTTTATGAGGATTCTTACATAAATTATTATACATATATATATATATGTAATATTTTAATATATTATCATTCATATTAAAAACTACATTACATTTTCTATTTCTATTTCTATTTCCTTTTCTACAATAAAATATTTATTAAAGGTTTTTATTCTGACTTGTATATATTTTATAATAAATTAAAATTAAAAATTTTAAAGATATAATAAAACCACATACGAAATAAAAATAATATAATGAGTAAATAAAAAGGAAAAAAAAAAATAAAATAACCCACAAATTCATTTATTTTTATGAATGTTATTATTAATGTTCACATATATATATTTATATTTATCATAATAAATGTACAAGAGAATGTTTAGACAATTTAAAAAATAAAAAAAATAAATATTTGGATAATTAAACATTAAAATGTTACAAATAATAAAATATTTATAATGTAAATATATAATGTAGTTATCTTTTATTATGTTTTACATATCCTTATTTTCTTATTCAAATAAATTTAAAAAAAAAAAAAAAAAAAAAAAAATATATATATATATATATTTTCTTCAATTTAACCTTGATTAATTGTAACCTTGTGCATATCAGAAAATTGTTTGCACTCCATTTTTATTTCCAAAATACCTATGAAAAAAAAAAAAAAAAAATTAATGTTAATCATATATATATATATATATATATAATATAATTTTTATGACATTTTTTTTTTTTTTTTTTTTTTTTTTTTTTTTTAAAAACACAATTTATATATATATATAATGAATAATATCTTTTTTATTTTTCTTAATTT
>NW_017385730.1:0-729 GCF_001602025.1 Plasmodium gaboni | reverse complement strand
ATATGTTACTATAAAATAAAACAACAAAATAATATGAATAGTTATTAATACAACATCGAATTATACTTATGATACTAATACATTTTAATAATGCACACATAAATGGAGATTATATATTATTAATTATTATTATATATTTTTTTTTTACTAATATAGAAATAAATATATCACATGTTTTTCTATAAACAGTACAAATATAAAATTTTTTTTGGTTTCTTTATATATATATATATATATATTTGTTTTTGTATTCTATAAATTAATTTGTTTCATTATATAGACTGATCTATATATTTAACGATATTTTTATACTTATTAACTATAAGGCATTTATTTTGATATTACAATAATAAACTGATATATATATATATATATATAATAATACGTATGTTGTGAATAATTATATTTTAAATATAGAATAAATTATTTATTTATTATAATTTTTATCATATTATATATATATATATATATATATATATATATATATATATTTAATAGTTGTTAGTATTATATTATACTGTAAGTATATGAAATAATATTCTACACCATGTCAAACAAATGATTATATAATTTTTATTATTTATATTATATATATTATAATTTTCAAACGTTATAGAATATATTTAATTAGTTTACTTAATTTATATATATATTTTATACATTTATATTTATGTTTATACATTTTAAGGTATATAATTAAAGGTAAAAATATATTTTTATTAATTATAT